>NC_140012.1:42692320-42770707 GCF_964263955.1 Coregonus lavaretus | reverse complement strand
TTTTCTGCCAACAGCTCTGGTGGACATTCCTGCAGTCAGCATGCCAATTGCAAGCTTACTCAAAACTTGAGACATCTGTGGTATTGTGTTGTGTGACAAAACTGCACATTTTAGAGTGGCCCTTTTATTGTAGAGAACCAGTAAAAGACTATTCCCTGTGGGCTCTGGTCAAAAGTAGTGCACTATAAAGGGAATAGAGTACTATTTGGGACGCATCCTAAAAAGATAAATAGTGCTAATATATGTCCTGGGGCCTTCTGACGGATCTGTGGAACTGGACATACGGACAGATGGAGCCCAAAGCTCAGACCTCAGACTGACACTGACACAGCCATCTGTTGGGCCGATCTACTGGGAGAGGTGTGTGTGTGTGTGTGTGTGTGTGTGTGTGTGTACACGTGTCTGAGAAAGTGTGAGAGATAATAACACATGGAGGAGAGGAGCTGGAAGAGAAATAAACCCTGCCTGAACTATTATGCATGAGTGGTTTACATTTCTAGCAGAGTTCTTACTCTTCACAAAGTTACTGACATTCCAGTGCCCAGGACTCTAACACAGAAAATGAGGACGTGATATTATCAGCTATCTAGTGGAGAGCCTTTGTTACAGACCAGCGATGTGGATGAGTGAGTGACTACCAATGTTGTACGTAGGTTTTAGATCCATAACATTAAGAGAGATATATGACTGAGATTATAGCATACCTTGAGAATGTTCTGGGTCTCTCCCCACTTGTTGGTCCACTCCTTGGTCAGCCCTAACACCTGTTGGAGAGAACAGAGGGGTGGTCATCCCTAACACCTGTTGGAGAGGACAGAGGGGTGGTCAGCCCTAACACCTGTTGGAGAGGACAGAGGGGTGGTCAGCCCTAACACCTGTTGGAGAGGACAGAGGGGTGGTCAGCCCTAACACCTGTTGGAGAGAACAGAGGGGTGGTCAGCCCTAACACCTGTTGGAGAGAACAGAGAGAACAGAGGGGTGGTCAGCCCTAACACCTGTTGGAGAGAACAGAGGGGTGGTCAGCCCTAACACCTGTTGGAGAGAACAGAGAGAACAGAGGGGTGGTCAGCCCTAACACCTGTTGGAGAGAACAGAGGGGTGGTCAGCCCTAACACCAGTTGGAGAAGACAGAGAGGACAGAGAGAACAGAGGGGTGGTCAGCCCTAACACCAGTTGGAGAGAACAGAGAGAACAGAGGGGTGGTCAGCCCTAACACCAGTTGGAGAAGACAGAGAGAACAGAGGGGTGGTCAGCCCTAACACCTGTTGGAGAAGACAGAGAACAGAGGGGTGGTCAGCCCTAACACCTGTTGGAGAGAACAGAGGGGTGGTCAGCCCTAACACCAGTTGGAGAAGACAGAGAGGACAGAGAGAACAGAGGGGTGGTCAGCCCTAACACCAGTTGGAGAGAACAGAGGGGTGGTCAGCCCTAACACCAGTTGGAGAGAACAGAGGGGTGGTCAGCCCTAACACCTGTTGGAGAGAACAGAGGGGTGGTCAGCCCTAACACCAGTTGGAGAAGACAGAGAGGACAGAGAGAACAGAGGGGTGGTCAGCCCTAACACCAGTTGGAGAGAACAGAGAGAACAGAGGGGTGGTCAGCCCTAACACCAGTTGGAGAAGACAGAGAGAACAGAGGGGTGGTCAGCCCTAACACCAGTTGGAGAAGACAGAGAGAACAGAGGGGTGGTCAGCCCTAACACCTGTTGGAGAGGACAGAGGGGTGGTCAGCCCTAACACCTGTTGGAGAGAACAGAGGGGTGGTCAGCCCTAACACCTGTTGGAGAAGACAGAGAGGACAGAGGGGTGGTCAGCCCTAACACCTGTTGGAGAGAACAGAGGGGTGGTCAGCCCTAACACCTGTTGGAGAAGACAGAGGGGTGGTCAGCCCTAACACCTGTTGGTGAGGACAGAGAGAACAGAGGGGTGGTCAGCCCTAACACCTGTTGGAGAAGACAGAGAGAACAGAGGGGTATACTTCAAAGCAGGACCAATGAGTTACCCAGCTAACTTTGATAACCAGAAATAACTGTTGATTTTATGGTTTATTAAGAAAGTTGTGACAATTAGACCACTCCCATTTCAAGCGTATCTTTAGTTTTTAAAAAAATAGTTACTTCAGAACGTTTAGGCGAGTTTGCTGGCTAACTCCTTGATCTTGCTTTGTAGCATACTCCTCTGATCTGACAAGTCCCAACACATTTACAAACAACGGTTCATATTTGCAGAGAAACACATGCAGGTAACTGCCAAAATAATGGGAAACACTTGAGGAAATGAGGGATACAAAGTATATTGAAAGCAGGTGCTTCCACACAGGTGTGGTTCCTGAGTTAATTAAGCAATTAACATCCCATCGTGGTTAGGGTCATGTATAGAAATGCTGGGCAGGCCATTATTTTGGCTACCATGGCTATGCTCCCATAGGATGACAATGCCCCCATCCACAGGGCACGAGTGGTCAATGAATGGTATGATGAACATGAAAACTAGGTAAACCATGTACCACGGCCGTCTCAGTCACCAGACCTCAACCCAATTTAACACTTATGGGAGATTCTGAGGCAGCGTTTTCCACCACCATCAAGAAAACATCAAATTATGTAATTTCTCGTGGAAGAATGGTGTCTCATCCCTCCAATAGAGTTCCAGACACTTGTAGAATCTATGCCGAGGTGCATTGAAGCTGTTCTGGCTCGTGGAGGCCCAATTCCCTATTAAGACACTATGTTGGAGTTTCCTTCATTGTGGCAGTTACCTGTATATTCCACTAGGCAGACACTTTTATCCAAAGCCACTTACTATAGGCTACAGTGAACGCATGCATCTTTAGTATGTGTGTGTGATGATCGTAGCAGGAATAGAACCCAAGACCTTGGAGTTACGCTCTGAACAACCGACACATGTCAAGCCATGAACCTACAAGAGTCCACTCACCTTGGCCTCATTCTTGTGAAGTTTCTCCTCCACCTTCAGAGAGAGATCCTGAAGAGAAGGGGGGGGAGGAGGCCATTTTACACACTTGTACATGTGTAAAAGAAAACTTTTTTAAAAAAGGGCTAATATAATTGGTGTGTGAAATTAGTTTTATTTTTGCATATACCAACTCCCCGAGACACCCTTGGTGAGTGGGTTCACGGCCTGCCATTATCAACGGCAACCCTGGAGCAATTAAGTTAAGTGCCTTGCTCAAGTGCACAGAGATTCTTTCACTTTATCAGCTCTGGGGATTCGAACTAGTGACCTTTCGGTTATTACCCCCACCCCCACCCACCTGGTTGTTCTTCTCCACCAGTCCTCTCAGCCTAGCGATCTCCTCCTGCAGTTCTCTGATGACTCTAACACTGCTGTCCTCGTTGACTGTGGGCTTGTTGACGATGTTCTTAGCTCGGTTAGCGTAGCGCAGCGTGCTCAGCGTCTCACCGTAGTTGACATCAGCAGGTGAAAGAGCTGAGTGGGAAGACGGACACACAGGTGTGGGGTGGATCTCTTACTAAAGACAGATCAATCAATCAGCTGTATGTAAAATCAGCAGTTGTGCTAAACGACAATACCAAAGGGAATATCAACACTAACTGTAAGTCATTTTGGATGAGCGCAACATAGCTTCAGCGTGTAAATCAGCTAGAAAGATGTGTCGGCATCAAGTAATTGTCTCTGGCCCCTCCCAGTTAGGGGGGAGTGATGAGCTCTACAGCAGTAATTGTCTCTGGCCCCTCCCAGTTAGGGGGAGGAGTGATGAGCTCTACAGCAGTAATTGTCTCTGGCCCCTCCCAGTTAGGGGGAGGAGTGATGAGCTCTACAGCAGTAATTGTCTCTGGCCCCTCCCAGTTAGGGGGGAGTGATGAGCTCTACAGCAGTAATTGTCTCTGGCCCCTCCCAGTTAGGGGGAGTGATGAGCTCTACAGCAGTAATTGTCTCTGGCCCCTCCCAGTTAGGGGGAGTGATGAGCTCTACAGCAGTAATTGTCTCTGGCCCCTCCCAGTTAGGGGGAGGAGTGATGAGCTCTACAGCAGAGTCTCAACTCCATCGCTGGTCGAAAACTGTTTTCTTCCCCTCCCAAAAGATAGAATTTGTAGATAATTGGCCCTCTTTCTGGGACTCACCCACAAACAGGACCAAGCCTGGCCTGCTGAAGAGTGACGACTCCATCCTAGCTGGAGGGGTGTTACAGGACCAAGCCTGGCCTGCTGAGGAGTGACGGACTCCATCCCAGCTGGAGGGGTGTTACAGGACCAAGCCTGGCCTGCTGAGGAGTGATGGACTCCATCCTAGCTGGAGGGGTGCTACAGGACCAAGCCTGGCCTGCTGAGGAGTGATGGACTCCATCCTAGATGGAGGGGTGCTACAGGACCAAGCCTGGCCTGCTGAGGGGTGATGGTCTCCATCCTAGCTGGAGGGGTGCTACAGGACCAAGCCTGGCCTGCTGAGGAGTGATGGACTCCATCCTAGATGGAGGGGTGCTACAGGACCAAGCCTGGCCTGCTGAGGAGTGACGGACTCCATCCTAGCTGGAGGGGTGTTACAGGACCAAGCCTGGCCTGCTGAGGAGTGATGGACTCCATCCTAGATGGAGGGGTGCTACAGGACCAAGCCTGGCCTGCTGAGGAGTGATGGACTCCATTCTAGCTGGAGGGGTGTTACAGGACCAAGCCTGGCCTGCTGAGGAGTGATGGACTCCATCCTAGCTGGAGGGGTGCTACAGGACCAAGCCTGGCCTGCTGAGGAGTGACGGACTCCATCCTAGCTGGAGGGGTGTTACAGGACCAAGCCTGGCCTGCTGAGGAGTGATGGACTCCATCCTAGCTGGAGGGGTGCTCTCATCTTATCTACCAACATAGACAGGGCTCTAACTCCTCTAGCTCCACAATGAGACAGGGTGCAGGCCAGGCAGCAGGCTGTTAGCCAGCCCAATGAGACAGGGTGCAGGCCAGGCAGCAGGCTGTTAGCCAGCCCAATGAGACAGGGTGCAGGCCAGGCAGCAGGCTGTTAGCCTCCCCAATGAGACAGGGTGCAGGCCAGGCAGCAGGCTGTTAGCCAGCCCAATGAGACAGGGTGCAGGCCAGGCAGCAGGCTGTTAGCCAGCCCAATGAGACAGGGTGCAGGCCAGGCAGCAGGCTGTTAGCCAGCCTGACAGCTTAGTGGAGTCTGCCCCTAGCACAGTCACTGTAGTCAGCTCAGTTTTCCCCCATTGAGAACGTGTCTGTGCCTCGATCTAGGTTGAGCAAAACTAAACATGGCGGTGTTCCTGTCATTATTGAAAGAGATTGTGATATCTCACATCTCAAAATAGGGTTACTTAATGTTAGATCCCTCACTTACATTTACATTTACATTTTAGTCATTTAGCAGACGCTCTTATCCAGAGCGACTTACAGGAGCAATTAGGGTTAAGTGCCTTGCTCAAGGGCACATTAACGTCATTTAGCAGACGCTCTTAGCCAGAGCGACTCACAAATTGGTGCGTTCACCCTATAGCCAGTGGGATAACCACTTTACAATTTGGGGGGGGGGGGGGGTTAGAAGGAATACTTTATCCTATCCCAGGTATTCCTTAAAGAGGTGGGGTTTCAAATGTCTCCGGAAGGTGGTGAGTGACTCCGCTGTCCTGGCGTCGTGAGGGAGCTTGTTCCACCATTGGGGTGCCAGAGCAGCGAACAGTTTTGACTGGGCTGAGCGGGAGCTATGCTTCCGCAGAGGAAGGGGAGCCAGCAGGCCAGAGGTGGATGAACGCAATGCCCTCGTTTGGGTGTAGGGACTGATCAGAGCCTGAAGGTACAGAGGTGCCGTTCCCCTCACTGCTCCATAGGCAAGCACCATGGTCTTGTAGCGGATGCGAGCTTCAACTGGAAGCCAGTGGAGTGTGCGGAGGAGGGGGGTGACGTGAGAGAACTTGGGAAGGTTGAACACCAGACGGGCTGCGGCATTCTGGATGAGTTGTAGGGGTTTAATGGCACAGGCAGGGAGGCCAGCCAACAGCGAGTTGCAGTAGTCCAGACGGGAGATGACAAGTGCCTGGACCAGGACCTGCGCCGCTTCCTGTGTAAGGCAGGGTCGCACTCTCCGAATGTTGTAGAGCATGAACCTGCAGGAGCGGGTCACCGCCTTGATGTTGGCGGAGAACGACAGGGTGTTGTCCAGGGTCACGCCTAGGCTCTTCGCACTCTGGGAGGAGGACACAGCGGAGTTGTCAACCGTGATGGCGAGATCATGGAACGGGCAGTCCTTCCCCGGGAGGAAGAGCAGCTCCGTCTTGCCAGGGTTCAGCTTGAGGTGGTGATCCGTCATCCATACTGATATGTCTGCCAGACATGCAGAGATGCGATTCGCCACCTGGTTATCAGAAGGGGGAAAGGAGAAGATTAGTTGTGTATCGTCAGCGTAGCAATGATAGGAAAGGCCATGTGAGGATATGACAGAGCCAAGTGACTTGGTGTATAGGGAGAAAAGGAGAGGGCCTAGAACCGAGCCCTGGGGGACACTAGTGGTGAGAGCACGTGGTGCGGAGACAGCTTCCCGCCACGCCACTTGGTAGGAGCGACCGGTCAGGTAGGACGCAATCCAGGAGTGAGCCGCGCCGGAGATGCCCAGCTCGGAGAGGGTGGAGAGGAGGATCTGATGGTTCACAGTATCAAAGGCAGCAGACAGGTCTAGAAGGACAAGAGCAGAGGAGAGAGAGTTAGCTTTAGCAGTGCGGAGAGTCTCCGTGACACAGAGAAGAGCAGTCTCAGTTGAATGACCAGTCCTGAAACCTGATTGGTTTGGATCAAGAAGGTCATTCTGAGAGAGATAGCAAGAGAGTTGGCTAAAGACGGCACGCTCAATAGTTTTGGAAAGAAAAGAAAGAAGGGATACTGGTCTGTAGTTGTTGACATCAGTGGGGTCGAGTGTTGGTTTTTTGAGAAGGGGAGCAACTCTCGCTCTCTTGAAGACGGAAGGGACATGGCCAGCGGTCAAGGATGAGTTGATCAGCGAGGTGAGGTAGGGGAGAAGGTCACCGGAGATGGTCTGGAGAAGGGAGGAGGGGATGGGGTCAAGCGGGCAGGTTATTGGGCGGCCTGCAGTCACAAGTCGCAGGATTTTATCTGGAGAGAGAGGGGAGAAAGAAGTCAAAGCATAGGGTAGGGCAGTGTGAGCAGGACCAGCAGTGTCATTAGACTTAACAAACGAGGATCGGATGTCGTCAACCTTCTTTTCAAAGTGGTTGACGAAGTCATCCACAGAGAGAGAGGAGGGGGGGGGGGGCAGAAACAGATGAAGAAAATGTAGAGAGGAGGGAGTGAAAAGATGCCAGGTCGGCAGGGAGTTTAGTTTTCTTCCATTTCCGCTCCGCTGCCCGGAGCTCTGTTCTGTGAGCTCGCAATGAGTCATCAAGCCACGGAGCTGGAGGGGAGGACCGAGCCGGCCGGGAGGATAGGGGACACAGAGAGTCAAAGGATGCAGAAAGGGAGGAGAGGAGGGTTGAGGAGGCAGAATCGGGAGATTGGAGGGAGAAGGATTGAGCAGAGGGAAGAGATGATAGGATGGAAGAGGAGAGAGTAGTGGGAGAGAGAGAGCGAAGGTTGCGGCGGCGCATTACCATCTGTGTAGGGGCAGAGTGAGTAGTGTGGGAGGAGAGTGAGAGAGAAAAGGAAACAAAGTAGTGGTCGGAGACATGGAGGGGAGTTGCAGTGAGATTAGTAGAGGAGCAGCATCTAGTGAAGATGAGGTCAAGCGTATTGCCTGCCTTGTGAGTAGGGGGGGACGGTGAGAGGGTGAGGTCAAAAGAAGAGAGGAGTGGAAAGAAGGAGGCAGAGAGAAATGAGTCAAATGTGGACATAGGGAGGTTGAAATCCCCCAAAACTGTGAGGGGTGAGCCATCCTCAGGGAAGGAACTTATCAAGGCGTCAAGCTCATTGATGAACTCTCCAAGGGAACCTGGAGGGCGATAGATGACAAGGATATTAAGCTTAAATGGGCTAGTGACTGTGACAGCATGGAATTCAAATGAGGAGATAGACAGATGGGTTAGGGGAAAAATTGAGAATGTCCACTTGGGAGAGATGAGGATTCCTGTACCACCACCCCTCTGACCAGAGGCAGTCATAGTCAATTAACTAATCACTGATCATAATCTTGATGTGATTGGCCTGACTGAAACTTGGCTTAAGCCTGATGAATGTACTGTGTTAAATGAGGCCTCTCCTCCTGGTTACACTAGTGACCATACCATATCCCACGGAGGTGTTGCTAACATTTATAGAGTTCATCTCAGCCTATGCTACCCTCCAGTCCCTCGACTTCTTGGCGCTGACGGAAACATGGATTACCACAGAAAACACTGCTACTCCTACTGCTCTCTCCTCGTCTGACCATGTGTTCTCGCATACCCCGAGAGCATCTGGTCAGCGGGACGGTGGCACAGGAATCCTCATCTCTCCCAAGTGGACATTCTCACTTTCTCCCCTGACCCATCTGTCTATCTCCTCATTTGAATTCCATGCTGTCACAGTCACTAGCCCATTCAAGCTTAACATCCTTATCATTTATCGCCCTCCAGGTTCCCTTGGAGAGTTCATCACTGAGCTTGACAAGTTCCTTTCCTGAGGATGGCTCACCCCACAGTTCTGGGTGACTTTAACCTCCCTACGTCTGCCTTTGACTCATTTCTCTCTGCCTCCTTCTTTCCACTCCTCTCCTCTTTTGACCTCACCCTCTCACCATCTCCCCCTACTCACAAGGCAGGCAATACGCTTGACCTCATCTTTACTAGATGCTGTTCTTCTACTAATCTCGCTGCAACTCCCCTCCAAGTCTCCGACCACTACTTTGTATCCTTTTCTCTCTCGCTCTCCTCCAACACTACTCACTCTGCCCCTACTCAGATGGTAATGCGCCGTCGCAACCTTCGCTCTCTCTCTCCCGCTACTCTCTCCTCTTCCATCCTATCATCTCTTCCCTCTGCTCAATCCTTCTCCCTCCAATATCCTGATTCTGCCTCCTCAACCCTCCTCTCCTCCCTTTCTGCATCTTTTGACTCTCTATGTCCCCTATCCTCCCGGCCGGCTCGGTCCTCCACTCCTGCTCCTTGGCTTGACAACTCATTGCAAGCTCACATAACAGGGCTCCGGGCAGCCGAGTGGAAATGGAGGAAAACTAGACTCCCTGCGGACCTGGCATCTTTTCCTCCCCTCTACATTTTCTTCCTCTGTTTCTGCTGCTAAAGCCACTTTCTACCACTCTAAATGTCAAGCCTCTGCCTCTAACCCTAGGAAGCTCTTTGCCACCTTCTCCTCCCTTCTGAATACTCCTCCTCCTCCCCCTCTCTCCTCCCTCTCTGTGGATGACTTCGTCAACCATTTTGAAAAGAAGGTTGACGACATCCGATCCTCATTTATTAAGTCAAATGACACCGCTGGTCCTGCTCACACTGCCCTACCCTATGCTTTGACTTCTTTCTCCCCTCTCTCTCCAGATGAAATCTTGCGACTTGTGATGGCCGGCCGCCCAACAACCTGCCCGCTTGAACCTATCCCCTGTTCTCTTCTCCAGACCATTTCCGGAGACCTTCTCCCTTACCTCACCACACTCATCAACTCATCCTTGACCACTGGCTATGTCCCTTCCATCTTCAAGAGAGCGAGAGTTGCACCCCTTCTCAAAAAACCTACACCCAATCCCTCCGATGTCAACAACTACAGACCAGTATCCCTTCTTTCTTTTCTCTCCAAAACTCTTGAGCGTGCCGTCTTTAGCCAACTCTCTTGCTATCTTGCTCAGAATGACCTTCTTGATCCAAACCAGTCAGGTTTCAAGACTGGTCATTCAACTGAGACTTCGCTGTGTCACGGAGGCTCTCCGCACTGCTAAAGCTAACTCTCTCCCCTCTGCTCTCATCCGTCTAGACCCATCTGCTGCCTTTGATACTGTGAACCATCAGATCCTCCTCTCCACCCTCTCCGAGTTGGGCATCTCCGGCACGGCTCACTCTTGGATTGCGTCCTACCTCACAGGTCGCTCCTACCAGGTGACGTGGCGAGAATCTGTCTCCGCACCACGTGCTCTCACCAATGGTGTCCCCCAGGGCTCAGTTCTAGGCCCTCTCCTATTCTCTCTATACACCATATCCTCACATGGTCTCTCCTATCATTGCTACGCAGACAACACACAATTAAATCTTCTCCTTTCCCCCTTCTGATAACCAGGTGGTGAATCGCATCTCTGCATGTCTGGCACACATCAGTGTGGATGACGGATCACCACCTCAAGCTGAACCTCGGCAAGACGGAGCTGCTCTTCCTCCCGGGGAAGGACTGCCTGCTCCATGATCTCACCATCACGGTTGACAACTCCGTTGTGTCCTCCTCCCAGAGTGCAAAGAACCTTGGTGTGACCCAGGACAACACCCTGTTGTTCTCTGCTAACATCAAAGCAGTGACCCGATCCTGTAGGTTCATGCTCTACAACATTCACAGAGTACGACCCTACCTTACACAGGAAGCGGCACAGGTCCTAATCCAGACACTTGTCATCTCCCGTCTGGATTACTGCAACTCGCTGTTGGCTGGGCTCCCTGCCTGTGCCATTAAACCCCTACAACTAATCCAGAACGATGCAGCACATCTGGTGTTCAACCTTCCCAAGTTCTCTCATGTCACCCCGCTCCTCCACACACTCCACTGGCTTCCAGTTGAAGCCTGCATCTACTACAAGACCATGGTGCTTGCCTACGGAGCTGTGAGGGGAACGGCACCTCCGTACCTTCAGGCTCTGATCAGTCCCTACACCCAAACGAGGGCATTGCGTTCATCCACCTCTGGCCTGCTGGCCCCCCTACCTCTGCGGAAGCACAGTTCCCGCTCAGCCCAGTCAAAACTGTTCGCTGCTCTGGAACCCCAATGGTGGAACAAGCTCCCTCACGACGCCAGGACAGCGGAGTCACTCACCACCTTCCGGAGACACTTGAAACCCTACCTCTTTAAGGAATACCTGGGATAGAATAAAAGTAATACTTCTACCCTCCCCTCACCCCCCCCCCCCCCAAAAAAGAAAAAATACAAATAAAATACAAAAAATAAAAAAATATCATAAAAGGGGAATGCCCCAATTCGTAAGTCGCTCTGGATAAGAGCGTCTGCTAAATGACGAAAATGTAAATGTAAAATTTATGACAGCAAATTTCACTAAAAAAAGAAAAAAATGCGTTTTCATCTTTCGAGCTTCTAGTCATGAAATCTATGGAGCCTACTCAATCACTTTTGATAGCTACTGTTAACAGGCCTCCTGGGCCGTATACAGTGTTCCTCACTGAGTTCCTATAGGACCTTGTAGTCATGGCAGATAATATTCACATTTTTGGTGACTTTAATATTCACATGGAAAAGTCCACAGACCCACTCCAAAAGGCTTTCGGAGCCATCATCAACTCAGTGGGTTTTGTCCAAAATGTCTCCGGACCTACTCATTGCCACAGTCATACCCTGGATCTAATTTTGTCCTGTGGAATATATATATAATAAATATTGTGGATCTAAATGTTTTTCCTCATAATCCTGGACTATCAGACCACCATCTTATTGCTTTTGCAATCACAACAAATAATCTGCTCAGACCCCAACCAAGGATCATTAAAAGCCGTGCTATACATTCTCTGACAACCCAAAGATTCCTAGATGCCCTTCCAGACTCACTCCACCTACCCAAGGACGTCGGAGTACAAAAATCAGTTAACCACCTACAGTTGAAGTCGTAAGTTTACATACACTTCGGTTGGAGTCATTAAAACAACCACTCCACAAATGTCTTGTTAACAAACTATAGTTTTGGCAAGTCGGTTAGGACATCTACTTTGTGCATGACACAAGTAATTTTTCCAACAATTGTTTACAGACAGATTATTTCACTTTTAATTCACTGTATCACAATTCCAGTGGGTCAGAAGTGTACATACACTAAGTTGACTGTGCCTTTAAACAGCTTGGAAAATTCCAGAAAATTATGTCATTGCTTTAGAAGCTTCTGATAGGCTAATTGACATCATGTGAGTCAATTGGAGGTGTACCTGTGGATGTATTTCAAGGCCTACCTTCAAACTGTGCCTCTTTGCTTGACATCATGGGAAAATGAAAATAAATCAGCCAAGACCTCAGAAAATAAAATTGTAGACCTCCACAACTTTGGTTCATCCTTGGGAGCAATTTCCAAATGCCTGAAGGTACCACGTTCATCTGTACAAACAATAGTACGCAAGTATAAACACCATGGGACCACACAGCCGTCATACCGCTCAGGAAGGAGACGCGTTCTGTCTCCTAGAGATGAACGTACTTTGGTGCGAAAACTGCAAATCAGAACAACAGCAAAGGACCTTGTGAAGATGCTGGAGGAAACAGGTACAAAAGTATCTATATCCACAGTAAAACGAGTCCTATATCGACATAACCTGAAAGACCGCTCAGCAAGGAAGAAGCCACAGCTCCAAAACCGCTATAAAAAAGCCAGACTACGGTTTGCAACTGCACATGGGGACAAAGATCGTACTTTTTGGAGAAATGTCCTCTGGTCTGATGTAACAAAAATAGAACTGTTTGGCCATAATGACCATCGTTATGTTTGGAGGAAAAAGGGGGTACTTGCAAGCCAAAGAACACCATCCCAACTGTGAAGAACGGGGGTGGCAGCATCATGCTGTGGGGGTGCTTTGCTGCAGGAGGGACTGGTGCACATCACAAAATAGATGGCATCATGAGGAAGGAAAATTATGTGGATATATTGAAGCAACATCTCAAGACATCAGTCAGGAAGTTAAAGCTTGGTAGCAAATGGGTCTTCCAAATGGACAATGACCCCAAGCATACTTCCAAAGTTGTGGCAAAATGGCTTAAGGACAACAAAGTCAAGGTATTGGAGTGGCCATCACAAATCCCTGACCTCAATCCTATAGAACATTTGTGGGCAGATCTGAAAAAGCATGTGCGAGCAAGGAGGCCTACAAACCTGACTCAGTTACACCAGCTCTGTCAGGAGGAATGGGACAAAATTCACCCAACTTATTGTGGGAAGCTTGTGGAAGGCTACCCAAAATGTTTGACCCAAGTTAAACAATTTAAAAGGCAATGCTACCAAATACTAATTGAGTGTATGTCAACTTCTGACCCACTGGGAATGTGATGAAAGAAATAAAAGCTGAAATAAATCATTCTCTCTACTATTATTCTGACATTTCACATTCTTAAAATAAAGTGGTGATCCTAACTGACCTAAGACAGGGAATAATTTACTAGGATTAAATGTCAGGAATTGTGAAAAACAGAGTTTACATGTATTTGTGTAATGTGTATGTCAACTTCAGACTTCAACTGATATATAACATTTTTGACATGCGTTTTTCTGGATTTTTTTGTTGTTATTCTGTCTCTCACTGTTCAAATAAACCTACCATTAAAATTATAGACTGATTATGTCTTTGTCAGTGGGCAAACGTACAAAATCAGCAGGGGATCAAATACTTTTTTCCCGCATTAATTAATACATACATATACACACACACACACACACACACACACACACACACACACACACACACATACATACATATGTATGTCGCAACCCTGACTTTGAATACCACGGAATAAGATCAACCATACTTGCTATCATGATGGTCTTGGAGTTTCCCCCCAGGCTGTCTTTCAGGAGCCAGGTCAGAACAGAGTCTCTGTAGGGGATAAACAGCTGCTTCTTCCTTTTCCCTGTGTGGGAGCCCCCTCCTCCTCCTGTTACACATATATTAGCTAGGAGAGAACACACAGAGACAGAGAGACATAGACAGCGAGAGAGACAGAGACACAGAGAGACATAGACAGCGAGAGAGACAGAGACAGAGAGACATAGACAGAGAGAGACAGAGACACAGAGAGACATAGACAGAGAGAGACAGAGACAGCGAGAGAGACAGAGACACATAGACAGAGAGAGACAGAGACAGAGACAGAGAGAGACAGAGACAGAGAGAGACAGAGAGAGACAGAGACAGCGAGAGAGACAGAGACACAGAGAGACATAGACAGCGAGAGAGACATAGACAGAGAGAGACAGAGACAGCGAGAGAGACAGAGACACAGAGAGACATAGAGAGAGACAGAGACAGCGAGAGAGACAGAGACACAGAGAGACATAGACAGAGAGAGAGACAGAGAGACATAGACAGAGACAGTGAGAGAGACAGAGACACAGAGAGACATAGAGAGAGACAGACAGCGAGAGAGACAGAGAGACATAAACAGAGACAGTGAGAGAGACAGAGACACAGAGAGACACAGAGACATAGACAGAGACAGAGAGACATAGACATAGACAGAGAGAGAGACAGAGACACAGAGAGACACAGAGAGAGACAGAGACATAGACAGAGACAGAGACACAGAGAGAGACAGAGACATAGACAGAGACAGAGAGACATAGACATAGACAGAGAGAGAGACAGAGACACAGAGAGACACAGAGAGAGACAGAGACATAGACAGAGACAGAGACAGAGACAGAGACAGAGACAGAGAGACATAGACAGAGAGAGACAGAGACAGAGACAGAGACAGAGAGACAGAGACAGAGAGAGACAGAGACAGAGACAGAGAGAGACAGAGACAGAGAGACATAGACAGGTCAAAACAGTGTCTTCTTCCTCTTGCCCGTGGTCTGGGACTGAAACCTTCACCTCCACTTCCTGAAAACCCACTTACGTCAGCTAAGAGGGCAGACAGACACACAAACACACACACACACACACATACACGTCAGGCAGGAAGGCAGACACACACGTCAGCTAAGAGGGCAGACAGACACACAAACACATCAGCTAAGAGGGCAGACACACACAAACACGTCAGCTAAGAGGGCAGACAGACACACAAACACATCAGCTAAGAGGGCAGACAGACACACAAACACATCAGCTAGGAGGGCAGACAGACACACACAAACACATCAGCTAGGAGGGCAGACAGACACACACAAACACATCAGCTAAGAGGGCAGACAGACACACAAACACATCAGCTAAGAGGGCAGACAGACACACAAACACATCAGCTAAGAGGGCAGACAGACACACACAAACACATCAGCTAAGAGGGCAGACAGACACACAAACACATCAGCTAGGAGGGCAGACACACACACACACAAATAAGTAAACACACCACCAGACAAAACACTGATTCACTGAAACAGGAAATGGAACACTCCACAATAACATCTTCCAAAACAACTACAAAAGCATAAAATAACTTGTTTCATGCCACAAAACTGACCAGATAGAAACACAAATCATAAATACTTAGTATTGTGGTTCTCAGTAGTATAGCTACCGCTTGGTGGACTGATTCAAAATGTATCCTGGTACAGAGTTTAATTGGTGTTACTAATAGCCTGAGTTGTCGTGTCATGGTTGGCATTAGACGTGGTGTGTGTGTGTGTGTGTGTGTACTAAGCATCATTTACCCAGAGCAGAGATGACACTACCCAGTGTGACCAGGGACTTGTTGATGTTGGCACCTTCCTTCAGTTTGGCACCGGTGGCATGTGTGGCATCAGCCCTCTCACTGCCCGCCAAGTCTACCAGGTGGATCTTACTCACCGTCTCACACGGCAGCTCTGCATCGAAACGAGCCTGGGGACGAGACGGACACACAGACACAGAGCTGTTAACCTCGGGATGGATGATGGATGGATGGATGGATGGATGGATGGATGGATGGCTGGATGGATGGCTGGCGAGCAAAGGAGGGAGGGAGACACGGACAAATCGACGCTGTGCTCCTTAACATGTGTAGCTGGATGTGGCTCGAAGCAAAACATTTCTAAATCATAATACAGGACAGATTTAGTCAATAAGAAGTTGACTAATTAGTGCTCGAGGGCTGGTCTTTGGTTGCACCCTAAGGCTAGAAAATACTTATTACTTAACTTCAACAAAGTCAAAAAAGGGTCAACCACACACACACACACACACACACACCAAACAAGTAAAAACTGACATGAACACATGGTGTGGTCCTGTGTGGTTCAGTTGATACGATCATAAAGCAAAGTTGTGGGTTCACTCAGTAATACAAATACAAAATAAATATGACTCAATGTACTGCAAGTCATTTTGCATAAAATAGTCTTCTAAGTGGCATGTATTGTTATATTATGAAAATCGACATAGTGAACACTTGGGTCACTAGCAGTTTGTGTGTGTGTGTGTGTGTGTGTGTGTGTGTGTACCTGTGTGAAGTTGATGGTGAAGATGGCGTGCGAGCGGCTGCTAACGTCATTCATGCCCGTGCTCGCCGTGGTGCGTTTGGCGTTCCCAGCATGCATTAGCTCCTCTATATCAGCGTAGTTCTGAACGAGCCGCATCAACAGGTCTGACAGGGTGAGAGAATGCCAAGAGTGTGCAAAGCTGTCAAGGCAAAGGGTGGCTACTTTGAAGAATCTAAAATATATTTTGATTTAACACTTTTTTGGTTACTACATGATTCCATATGTATTATTTCATAGTTTTGATGTCTTCACTATTATTCTAGTGTGGAAAATAGTAAAAACTAAAAGAAAAACCCTTGAATGAGAAGGTGTGTCCAACCTTTTGACAGGTACTGTATATAAAGTGTAATTTTTATATTTTTATGAATATCACTAGAAAACAACAGAACCAACACATTTTGAATAACATACATACAGTATTAAAAGATGCCAACTTTATTTCTCAACGTTGTAATATTGAGCAAATTACACTCATTGGTTTTGACAAAGCACCCTCGAATAGGCTACCAGTACGGCAAGTGCCGTTGGCTGCTGCTAACCGTAGTTTAACCAGCTAAACAGCTGCTCTTAGCGAACATGTGTTCACTATGTTAGAGTTTACAACTTCCGCTTCCAATTATAACGTGGGGAGGTCAAAATAATGAAAACCTACACTGAACAAAAAATGTAAAACGCAACATGCAACAATTTCAAAAAATTGTACTGAGTTACAGTTCATACGAGGAAATCAGTCAATTGAAATGAATTCATTAGGCCCTAGTCTATGGATTACACGACTGGGAATACAGATATATGAGTCTGCTGGTCACAGATACCTTTAAAAGAAATGTAGGGGCGTAGATCAGAGAACCGGTCAGTATCTGTTGTTGTGACCACCATTTTCCTCATGCAGCGCAACACATCTCCTTCGCATATAGTTGATCAGGCTGTTGATTGTGGCCTGTGGAATGTTGTCTCACTCCTCTTCTATGGCTGTGTGATGTTGCTGGATATTGGTGGGAACTGGAACACGCTGTCATACACGTCGATCCAGAGCATCCCAAACATGCTCAATGGGTGACATGTCTGGCTATGGAAGAACTGGGACATTTTCAGCTTCCAGGAATTGTGTACAGATCCTTGCAACATGAGGTGATGGCGGCGGATAAATTGCACGACAATGGGCCTCAGGATCTCGTCAAGGTATCTCTGTGCCATTGATCAAATTCAATTGTGTTCGTTGTCCGTAGCTTACGCCTGCCCATACCATAACCACACCATGGGGCACTCTGCACGCAACGTTGACATCAGCAAACCACTCGCTCACACGATGCCATACACGCTGTCTGCCATGTACAGTTGAAAACGGGATTCATCCGTGATAAAATGCACACTTTTCCAGCATGCCAGTTCCCATCGAAGGTGAGCATTTTCCCACTGAAGTCAGATACAACGCCGAACTGTAGTCAGGTCGAGACCCTGGTGAGGACGACGAGTACGTAGAAGAGCTTCCCTGAGACGGTTTCTGACAATTTGTGCAGAGATTCTTCGGTTGTGCAAAACCCACAGTTTCATCAGCTGTCCGGGTGGCTGGTCTCAGACGATCCCGCAGGTGAAGAAGCTGGATGTGGAGGTCCTGGGCTGGCGTGGTTACACGTTGGTCTGTGGAGGTCCTGGGCTGGCGTGGTTACACGTTGGTCTGGGGAGGTCCTGGGCTGGCGCGGTTACACGTTGGTCTGGGGAGGTCCTGGGCTGGCGCGGTTACACGTTGGTCTGTGGAGGTCCTGGGCTGCCATGGTTACACGTGGTCTGGGGAGGTCCTGGGTTGGCGTGGTTACACGTGGTCTGCTATTGTGAGGCCGGTTGGACGTACTGCCAAATTTTCCAAAACAACGTTGGGAGGCGATTTATGGTAGAGAAATGAACATTAAATTCTCTGGCAACAGCTCTGGTGGACATTCCTGCAGTCAGCATGCCAATTGCACGCTCCCTCAAAACTTGAGACATCTGTGGTATTGTGTGAGAAAACTGCATATTTTACAGTATTCTTTTATTGTCCCCAGCACAAGGTGCACCTGTGTAACGATCATGCTGTTTAATCAGCTTCTTGATATGCCACACCTGTCAGGTGGATGGATTATCTTGGCAAAGGAGAAATGCTCACTAACAGGGATGTAAACAAATTTGTGCACAAAACTTGATAAGCTTTTTGTGCGTATGGAACATTTCTGAGATCTTTTATTTCAGCTCATGAAACATGGGAGCAACACTTCACATGTTGCGTTCATAATTTTGTTCAGTGTATCTACCAAATCTATTCATTTTAAAATGTTGATTACTTTTTCTTGCCATTATCAATCACCTGATGATAAGACAAGACGTAAAAAAAAAAAATGTAGGGTAACATGATGGGGTCCCTGGGTCGCCAGTTCGCCTGGGAGGGGATCCCTGGGCAAGAAAGGTTGTAGACCCCTGATCTATGCGGTAGATACAGTCTTACTCTCTACATAGGGCCCATCCTTGGGGTGTTCTCTGAGCTTGAGTCCTGACCAGTTCCCTGGGCTCGTCTTAGTCGTGAGAAGGTCCTGCACACGCTCCTTATAGATCTCCAGGTAGCTAACAAACAAAAGACATGGAACATTTCACATCATAATCACCACCACCATTATCAGAATCATCATCAGAATCACCATCGATCAGTCTGCAGAACAATCTACAGCAAGCTTCCTTCAGGCTCTAGAAAGGTTTGCTATTTGATGGGGGAAAGACAACAAGTAGCTTTAACCATATCACATGACAATCTGTGAAGACGTTAGATAGCTACTCTATTTCCTGTTCCTGATATCTGTCACTAACTAGCTGCGTTCATTCAACCATCAGAATAACTTATCACTTGATCAAAATCATCCACTGACATAAATTGTATTTTCATGCTCATTTTTCACTCACTTTTTACCTAATTAAACCCTGTCAGAAAAACAAATTAAAAGCAAAGATTTTCCTCATCTATTGTGGCACTGACAGAGATTAAAGTGCCATTTACTTCAGAGCAAATGATCTTTTCACAGCCTGAACAAAGAGATATTAGTGGGTGGAAATAAAGACAGCTGATTACACAACAACTATTTCTATCTGAGTACACAAAAATGAAAGCAGACACCATTTCCACCTGATTAAGTTAAGACCCTGAATGTTTATTTAATTACAATAGTTTTTCAAAACCCATTTATTCTGACGGCAGCTGGGGAAAATATTTTATTTAGTCATGAAAGTCATAGGAGTTATTACAGCAGAGCTGGTTTAAGACAGCTCGTCTTTACGTTCATTGGCATACAGGATGTCCTGTAATCACGCTGTACTCTTAAATCATCCAACTAGCAGTCAGGTGAACTATCCTAGCGCTCCTCTATGGGGTTTGGCAGTCAGGTCAGCTAGCGCTCCTCTATGGGGTTTGGCAGTCAGGTCAGCTAGCGCTCCTCTATGGGGTTTGGCAGTCAGGTCAGCTAGCGCTCCTCTATGGGGTTTGGCAGTCAGGTCAGCTAGCGCTCCTCTATGGGGTTTGGCAGTCAGGTCAGCTAGCGCTCCTCTATGGGGTTTGGCAGTCAGGTCAGCTAGCGCTCCTCTATGGGGTTTGGCAGTCAGCTCAGCTAGCGCTCCGGTATGGGGTTTGGCAGTCAGGTCAGCTAGCGCTCCTCTATGGGGTTTGGCAGTCAGGTCAGCTAGCGCTCCTCTATGGGGTTTGGCAGTAAGCTCAGCTAGCGCTCCTCTATTTGGCAGTCAGGTCAGCTAGCGCTCCTCTATGGGGTTTGGCAGTCAGCTCAGCTAGCGCTCCTCTATGGGGTTTGGCAGTCAGCTCAGCTAGTGCTCCTCTATGGGGTTTGGCAGTCAGGTCAGCTAGCGCTCCTCTATTTGGCAGTCAGGTCAGCTAGTGTCCCTCAGACTCTTATCATACAGAAGGTGAGGAGGCCAATGTTCACCTTCCTTACATTGTAGTCATTTAGCAGATGCTCTTATCCAGAGCGACTTACAGTTAGTGAGTGCATACATTTTCATACTGGGCCCCCCGTGGGAAACAAACCCACAACCCTGGCGTTGCAAGCGCCATGCTCTACCAACTGAGCTGCAACCGCATCCTCTCCATGTTGTTCAAATCTGCACTACTGCCTAAAAGTCTTGCCAGGTATATTGTCACCAACAGAGATGACCGCACATGGTCCACCCTCACCTCTCAGCTAATTAGTCACTTTTTAGACAGATGCTAAATGAACTCTCCAGCCAAGACCATTGGACGTATTTAAACTGCTAGTTGACATCTGTAGCTTTAGCCATCAACTGTTCCCTGAACAGTAGTAGTGGTTTGTTGCTCAGCAGTGCCGACTCTTACCTGACCTCTGTGCGGAAGGAGGCCCCATCCCCCTTCTCTGATATCTGACAGAACAGGCCATGACAGATCCGTGGAATCAGACCTATATCTCCCTGGAACACAAGGAAGAAAGAGAGATCATTTATATTTAACATTCATACAGTTTTTCCTATACTCCCTCTCCTCCGCTGTCCTGTACAGAGTGACTTCTACCAGCCATCAAACACCAGCCAGCCAGGGCATCTGATGTAAAGTTAAGGGGTCTACACAGCTTATAGTCGTGGTCAAAGGTTGAGAATGATACAAGTATTGGTCTTCACAAAGTTCGCTGCTTCAGTGTTATGTGATATTTTTGTCAGATGTTACTGAAATATAATTACAAGCATTCCATAAGTGTCAAAGGCTTTTATTGACAATTACATTAAGTTTATGCAAAGAGTCAATATTAGCAGTGTTGACCCTTTTTTTTCCAAGACCTCTGCAATCCGCCCTGGCATGCTGTCAATTAACTTCTGGGCCACATTCTGACTGACGGCAGCACATTCTTGCATAATCAATGCTTGGAGTTTGTCAGAATTTGTGGGTTTTTGTTTGTCCACCCGCCTCTTGAGGATCGACCACAAGTTCTCAATGGGATTAAGGTCTGGGGAGTTTCCTGGCCATGGACCCAAAATGTTGATGTTTTGTTCCCCGAGCCACTTAGTTATCACTTTTGCCTTATGGCAAGGTGCTCCATCATGCTGGAAAAGGCATTGGTCGTCACCAAACTGTTCTTGGATGGTAAAGCATCCTGTTCTATGGCAAAATTGTGAGTGAGCCCACTCCCTTGGCTGAGAAGCAGCCCCACACATGAATGGTCTCAGGATGCTTTACTGTTGGCATGACACAGGACTGATGGTAGCGCTCACCTTGTCTTCTCCAGACAAGGTGTTTTCCGGATGCCCCAAACAATCGGAAAGGGGATTCATCAGAGAAAATGACTTTACCCCAGTACTCAGCAGTCCAATCCCTGTACCTTTTGCAGAATATCAGTCTGTCCCTGATGTTTTTCCTGGAGAGAAGTGACTTCTTTGCTGCCCTTCTTGACATCAGGCCATCCTACAAAAAGTATTCTCCTCACTGTGCGTGCAGATGCACTCACACCTGCCTGCTGCCATTCCTGAGCAAGCTCTGCACTGGTGGTGCCCCGATCCCGCAGCTGAATCAACTTTAGGAGATGGTCCTGGTGCTTGCTGGACTTTCTTGGGCGCCCTGACGCCTTCTTCACAACAATTGAACCTCTCTCCTTTAAGTTCTTGATGATCCGATAAATGGTTGATTTAGGTGCAATCTTACTAGCAGCAATATCCTTGCCTGAGAAGCCCTTTTTGTGCAAAGCAATGATGACGGCACGTGTTTCCTTGCAGGTAACCATGGTTAACAGAGAAATAACAATGATTTCAAGCACCACCCTCCGTTTAAAGCTTCCAGTCTGTTAGTCTAACTCAATCAGCATGACAGAGTGATCTCCAGCCTTGTCCTCGTCAACACTCTCACCTGTGTTAACGAGAGAATCACTGACATGATGGCAGCTGGTCCTTTTGTGGCAGGGCTGAAATGCAATGGACATGTTTTTTTGGGATTAAGTTCATTTTCATGGCAAAGAGGGACTTTGCAATTAATTGCAAATCATCTGAGCACTCTTGATGACATTCTGGACTATATGCAAATTGCCATCATCAAAACTGAGGCAGCAGACTTTGTGAAAATTAGTATTTGTGTCATTCTCAAAACTTTTGACCACGACTGTACACAAACGCAGCGGAATATGTGAATGTCGTTTTAGGTAACAAAATGGGCGGCACGTTGGACGTAGTCCTGCTACTGAGTTCTTCCGCTCAAATATTGTTACGGACCACACAATTCCTTGTGCAGCATCAGGGGCAGTGTTGAGTAGTGTGAAGTTCTCTATTTTACCACCAAACTCGCTTTGGTTGAAAATGGAACCAGGAAAATGGATTGTTCCTCTTTCGGCACAAAGTTGTTAAACAAAATAATTAACATAAAGCCGAAAAATTTCGATGTGCCCTTGAGCAAACCGTCTGCTAAATGACTAAAATGTAATTGTCACCAATCAACTTCAAGATTGCGCCGTCTTGATTTAGCTTCGCATTAAATAGCCTAAGCAGTCTATTTTGCATTGATAACCAAATAGAATCTCAGCGACATTTAAAACAATAAACCAAACAACATTGTAGGCTTTTTAGAATCCCCCCTCATTAGGGTTAGCAGTGTGGTTAAGGTTAGGTTTAAAACAACGTTTTATGACTGTGGCTGTGCCAGCTAGTGACCACTCTGCACAGCTGCCTCCAAGGCAAGATTCATGACAATAAATGACAACCTGCACCTAAAAAACAGCCCCAAGTGCTTTTTCTCTGTTAGCGAAAATGATGGCATTCTGTTTTTAGCTGATATGGGAGAGAATACATTGAAGCAGTATAAGAATATTTCACATGTAGGAAGCTAAAAGTCTAGCTTTCTTGCGGTGTAGCCTACAGCTCAACTGGCAGGCACAAAACGAGGTAATGTGAAACAAACCTAAAATGTAATTACATGTAGCTATTATTCAAATATGCAGTTGGTTTTTATTGAAATTAGCTGTGCAAGGAGAGAAGAGAAAGAAAGCAATGTTTCCCCTATAGTCATTTAGCAGCGGCGTGTGTGATATATATATATATACACACATACAGTTGAAGTCGGAAGTTTACATACACTTAGGTTGGAGTCATTAAAATTTGTTTTTCAACCACTCCAAAAATTTCTTGTTAACAAACTATCGTTTTGGCAAGTCGGTTAGGACATCTACTTTGTGCATGACACAAGTAATTTTTCCAACAATTGTTTACAGACAGATTATTTCACTGTATCACAATTCCAGTGGGTCAGAAGTTTACATACACTAAGTTGACTGTGCCTTTAAACAGCTTGGAAAATTCCAGAAAATGATGTCATGGCTTTAGAAGCTTCTGATAGGCTAATTGACATCATTTGAGTCAATTGGAGGTGTACCTGTGGATGTATTTCAAGGCCTACCTTCAAACTCAGTGCCTCTTTGCTTGACATCATGGGAAAATCAAAAGAAATCAGCCAAGACCTCAGAAAAAAAATTGTAGACCTCCACAAGTCTGGTTCATCCTTGGGAGCAATTTCCAAACGCCTGATGGTACCACGTTCATCTGTACAAACAATAGTACGCAAGTATAAACACCATGGGACCACGCAGCCGTCATACCGCTCAGGAAGGAGACGCGTTCTGTCTCCTAGAGATCAACGTACTTTGGTGCGAAAAGTGCAAATCAATCCCAGAACAACAGCAAAGGACCTTGTGAAGATGCTGGAGGAAACAGGTACAAAAGTATCTATATCCACAGTAAAACGAGTCCTATATTGACATAACCTGAAAGGCCGCTCAGCAAGGAAGAAGCCACTGCTCCAAAACCGCCATAAAAAAGCCAGACTACGGTTTGCAACTGCACATGGGGACAAAGATCGTACTTTTGGGAGAAATGTCCTCTGGTCTGATGAAACAAAAATAGAACTGTTTGGCCATAATGACCATTGTTATGTTTGGAGGAAAAAGGGGGTGCCTTGTATGACGAAGAACCCCATCCTAACCGTGAAGCACGGGGGTGGCAGCATCATGCTATGGGGTGGCAGCATCATGCTGTGGGGGTGCTTTGCTGCAGGAGGGACTGGTGCACTTCACAAAATAGATGGCATCATGAGGAAGGAAAATTATGTGGATATATTGAAGCAACATCTCAAGACATCAGTCAGGAAGTTATAACTTGGTCGCAAATGGTCTTCCAATTGGACATTGACCCCAAGCATACTTCCAAAGTTGTGGCAAAATAGCTTAAGGACAACAGTCAAGGTATTGGAGTGGCCATCACAAAGCCCTGACGTCAATCCTATAGAAAATGTGTGGGCAGAACTGAAAAAGCATGTGCGAGCAAGGAGGCCTACAAACCGGACTCAGTTATACCAGCTCTGTCAAGAGGAATGGGCCAAAATTCACCCAACTTATTGTGGGAAGCTTGTGGAAGGCTACCTGAACCGTTTAACTCATGTTAAACAATTTAAAGGCAATGCTACCAAATACTAATTGAGTGTACGTAAACTTCTGACCCACTGGGAATGTGATGAAAGAAATAAAAGCTGAAATAAATCACTCTACTATTATTCTGACATTTCACGTTCTTAAAATAAAGTGGTAATCCTAACTGACCTAAAACAGGGAATTTGTACTAGGATTAAATGTCAGGAATTGTGAAAAACTGAGTTTAAATGTATTTGGCTAAGGTGTATGTAAACTTCCGACTTTATTTTATTTATTTATTTTTGTCATTTAGCAGACGCTTTTATCCAGAGCGACTT
The DNA here is from genome assembly GCF_964263955.1 of Coregonus lavaretus. Classification (NCBI taxonomy): domain Eukaryota; kingdom Metazoa; phylum Chordata; class Actinopteri; order Salmoniformes; family Salmonidae; genus Coregonus; species Coregonus lavaretus. The sequence continues at coordinate 42,745,666 of NC_140012.1, read as the reverse complement.
ACAGGAGCAATTAGGGTTAAGTGCCTTGCTCAAGGGCACATCGACAGATTTTTCACCTAGTTGGCTCGGGGATTAGAACCAGCGACCTTTCGGTTATTGGCACTACGCTCTTAACCACTAAGCTACCTGCCACCCCAACGGTATATATAATTGTATTACAAATAATCCTGCTGAGACGGGCTTAGATACTCACGGATACCATTTTTATGTATCTGTCAACAGTTTGAAAGAAGTTGAAAGCAGTTTTGCGAACCATTGCTAACTAGAGTTAGCACAGCTAGCATACAATCATTGTGCCTTCTGTTCCAATAGACTTCCAGCCATTGTGTTAATGCTAGTTAGCAATTGCGCTAACTCTAGTTAGCAACTTCAAAATGCACGCAGACACAAAAAGAGTATCCATGAGTTTATCCCACTCTGGGTAAGTAGAAAAAGGGCTTTATTGCCAAAAAAAACACTCACACTATCCCTTAAAGATCAAAGTGACAAGTTACAGCATATATTTGTAGTAAACAGAGTAAGAATGACACCGTCACACAGCCACCGCTTGGTCTTCATCCCCTTACAGTGCAGAGGTGCGCATCAGTTATATTTCAGATGGTGTCAACATTATTTAATTTTCATGCATTTTGGAGTAAAATGTCCTTTTAAAAAGACACCATCTCAAAAGGTCATTCTACAACAACAACAAAAAAACTCCTGGGTGACTTACTGGGTTTCCCATCATGGTGTAATACTTCCCTGATCCGGTTTGTCCATAGGCGAACACACAGGCGTTGTAACCTTCAAATGCTGCCTCCAGGACATCACAGCTCAAGTCTTTAAACACCTGCAATGAACAGGGACGGTGTGGGGGTAAGAGGTGAAATAAGGGTTAAGCCTGATGCACGTGTGAAACCAGGGCAAGTTCAGTTGGTATGTGGGAGTTGTGCTCTGGAGGAGAAAGAGCTAGAAGAACAACAGGAGATACACAGCCTCTCCTCCGTGTAGAGAAGAAAGCACACGACAGGGTTTCCACTGAGGGTATAGCTGATGAAGTTGTAAACAGTGGTGTGCGCTGTACCTTCTCCTGGGGCACAAAGTTGGGGCTTCTGACATCGGTAGAATCGTAGGAGAAATCGTAGGAGAATGAATGTCTCCCTCCGTCCTTCAGCCAACTGCCAGGAATGCCGTTGGGTATGTGCTACAAACAAAACAGCTTTAAATTCATTTTTATAAAAACAGGAGAGTCATCTTCATTCTAGAGCCTTCAGTTGGTCCTGATATTTGAACAAATATTTCTCATAATCGTCATCTGTTCTTTCCCCCCCCAAAAAAAAATCTACGTCACTCAAAACAAAAGCTCAAGAATGGTTTGTGATGATTTCGTGCTGCCTTGAAATGAATGAATGACCTTTTGGTTGCAGTGTATAGAAGTGGTGCTCCCCTCCACGTGGATAATGACCTTCGCTGACATTTCCTTTTCTCTGTGAAATGAATGTAGATTTTTTTTAGCAGTTTACTTGAAGTCACAGTCAGGCTGTTTTATGTAGAAAACTGCATACAATGCCCAATGTAGGCCTACAGCCGATTGATTGTTAGTTTGTCAGTGAGTAAGTGCCATGACGATAAATACAGTCAATGTGTGATGATAATTTACTTGAACAAGAAAACCCCTCTTATCAAGTAAGAAGAACTTGAACTGTGCAGTTAATCTTTGAAAAAAAACACCATTGGACTTCAATCTCTAGTGTTGTGTGAATTCTGACTAAATTTAGCCCTCGACATTATATATTGCATAGAGATCCTATTAAATTACTACTCTAATTATATATAGCCTTCATTCCAGTGGAGGCTCCTCAGAGGAGGAAGGGGAGGACCATTGTCCTCAGTGAATTTCATAAACATTGTGAAACCTTAAAAAAAAAAAAAAAGGTATCCTTTTTAGATAAAACTATACCAAATAATTGACTAAAACACTGTTTGGCAATGAAGGTCTACAGTAGCCTCAACAGAACTCTGTAGGGTAGCACCATGGTGTCGCCGGAGGACAGCTAGTTTCCATCATACTCTGGGTACATTGACTTCAAATACAAAACCTAGGAGGCTCATGGTTCTCACCCCATTCTATAGACTTACACAGTAATTATGACAACTTCCGGAGGACATCCTCCAACCTATCAGAGCTCTTGCTGCATTAACTGACATTTTGTCCACCCAATCAAAGGATCAGAGAATGAATCTTTAGTACTGAAAGCATAAGCTACAGCTAGCTAGCTAGTTTAGCCTACTCAAACACCCAGCTCAAAACTGAGAGGGATGCTATGTTAACTAGCTGGCTATGGCTATCCAACGCTGGAAGTCTTCCAAGTCAACGTACGTTTTTGGTTTTATTAATTTATTGCCTCCGGGGCCCACCGGTGTAAAAACGGAGTTCCCCAACTGGCGGCCCACGGGTGTTTTTATTTTCATTGTTGGACATAAGACAAGTAAAAACATCAGGAAATCAGCTCCAAGTGATTTTAATTTAAGAAATATGTTCCCAAGTATTCCCACACATAAGAGACATGCGATCTTATACAGATGTAAGCAAGGTTTGAAATTATGATGTTCTAGTCAAACATCTGTTTGGGCTTCTTGCAGTCAATTTGCAATCTACAAATGATTTGTAATTAGGTTCCAGCCCCCGACCATCCACTCAAGAAAACAAAACTGTCACCTTGATTACCAAAAAAAAAAATCACTCGACCTGTGCACCTGTGTTGTAAACTTTAATTAAATAGGTTAGGTTGTAGCAACCTCATGATGGGTATGGGGAAAATTCGAGTATCACGTAGTAGCCTAAACCTATCGCTGTTACATTGAACTGGGTGAATGGAAAATGAATGACCGCCATCCAATTTGCTGTAATAGAAATAAGGCCCATACTTTTTTTTTTATCGTCCTCCCTCATCTTAAATGGCACCGACCCCACTGCTTCATTCATATGTTGAGTCATGTCATCATAAATCAAGTTATATCAATCTGATACGGCAACATGAAAAACATTTATGGATTGTCCATTCCGATTAAAGGCGAGTTGACATAAAGAACATACATTTTGCCAGAATCCCTCAGTATACAGACCTTTTGTTCAAGGGTCGAACACCGACAGCCACACGCACTGAAGCCATCCGCGCACGTCCGTCCAAATCACCTGAGAACTGCACCTGACAGCCAACTGATCAAAATAATATGCCATTTAGCAAACACATACACCGCGTCAGCCACATAAGTAACTACAATCAGTTCACTTTAAAAGCCAACATACTGATTAAGTTTTCATTGCTGCGATAAACTTACTCGTTTGCCAGGCCTCTTCCGATAGTTTACTTCTCAGAACGGACTGATATCAAATTGAATTGAACTGTGCGCTGCTGCCACTGTGCTTGTCTCCGTCTCCACAAACTCACCGCTAGGTGGCTCTAATTGACGGGCTCCAGTCTTCCTACCGACGTCTCCCATGATGCAACGCACTGAGAGGGTTTTTCAAAACCAATCAGCGATGGCGGAACAAACAAACAGGGAAGTGCTCACGGTGAGCTTAGAAACAACTAATACATTCACAAATTATGCATCCAAACATTGCAAGGAAAACGGATCAACGTACACGTTCAATCTGACACAGAATGTAACGACCCGAGCCGGACAAACGACTTCTCAGAAGAACCACCGGCTCCAGAAACGTCAGGACGACTATCCCAGAAAACACCGACAACAACAATCAAATATATATAAACACACCAAACAGGTTCAAGGCAAATGTATATATCGTCAGATGAAATGAAAATCCAAAGATGTCGTAGGCACGAAAGATAAGGAAAACTACATACACGGCCGTGTCTGTGATTTTGGTGGGTCACTGTTAAATGTATTCCTATTCACTTACCCATGATGTTCACGTGCTGCTATTTGTAGCTAGATAAATGTATCACGAATACATCAGCCAGGTCATATGTATGATACGTCAGGTGATCAATTATTTGATACATATAGCTAGGGCATTGATTGTATTACAAAGTAAGCTTATTATTGAGCCAAAACACACACACTGATCACATCCTATATCCTAAAACGTTTGAGAAGATGTGTTATTTGAAAGTGTGATCTGCTCTGACTCTGAGGTGGACCTATCAGTGTTGTACCCATAGATCCTTCATCTGCAGACAGCACCTGCCAGGTGATCACCGAGACCGGCCCAGACACAACCACCCCTGCCCCCTCTCTGACCCCCCCTCCAAGCAGGCTGAGGCTGACGATGCAGAGACGCTGCGGAGGGCCAGGGAGGAGGGCCCGTGTGGAGGTAGTGTTCCCAGGCTTGGTCACACAGGAGGGCTGCTGCTGCCGCTTCCTCAGTGAGATACTGAAGTGTATCCTCTACCAGAGACAACAGCTACCCATGACCAGCTGGTGTACTCTCAGAACAGACAGCAAGCTGCCATGCAGGTGAGTGCTGGGCAGTGATGCTTCCTCCGTCCTCAATTATGATTCTCAACAATGAATCGACATCCATGACTCTCTCACTTTCTTTCCTCAATTCCTTGCTTCGTCTCTCCTCACCTCCTTCTCAAAACACATTGGAGAAGGTCAGAGGAGATTAACCTTGGGAGCCTCCTCCAATACAGTGGAGGAGGAGGCGAGGAGATAAGAATGAAAGGGACCATTTCAGAAAGAGCCCATGACTGGCTGCTATGATAGCCCTGCTCCTAGCAGTGTTGTCTAGGATCTATGAGTTGCTGTTTGACCCCAGGCCTCTCTCTCTCTCCCCCCAGAATGAGGTGGTGGTGGGTTGGAGGCCCGGTCAGTCCGCCACAGGAGGCCTGGACTGGAGGTGGTGCCAGCGTACCTTCCAAGACCTTGAGGAGGTTTCTCCAACAACTGGAGGTGCTCTTCTCCCTCTCCCTGGTCCCCCGCGTGCTCCTCCTCCTCGGTGGCTCCCTCCTCCCCAAGGAGCTGTACGAGGTCAACATGGAGGAGGTGATACTATCCGCCGGTGACCGCAGCCTCCGCATCTCCTTCTGCCTTAAGCATCTCTTCCGAACTGTTGTCTGACGCTGAACCTGTCCAGCTCACGGCCACGACGGTCATGGTTCTGGCCCATAGGGACTGTGGCGTGGGGTGGTTCCGGGCCAAACTGGATTTGACGGTCCCCACGCGGGTGAAGAGACAAGTTATTGCTCTGTCTTGTGACACTAGTAGTGTGTTTGGGCCCTTTCAGGGAGGAGGGCAGACTGACTGGCAGGACTGTGTGTGGTTTCAGGCCCCCATGGTTATCAAAGTCTTCAGCAAGGGACAAGGAAAGGAGCCACAGCCATAGTATGAGATGAGACAGGAACCTGTGATCACAAAGCGTTTCTCAGAGTAGGAGTGCTGATCTAGGGTAAAGCTGGGATGATGAACTGAGAATCACTGACACCAATCACTTATCGGAGGCATTTTGCTGATATCGTTCATTACGATAAGTAGCCTACACTAGAGAGATGTGATATTTGAAATGAATAAGTTTCCTAATATGGGACAATTGATGACTACAACCATCAAACTAGTATTTTAAAGGATAATTTAAAACTGTGGTGTACATGGTTATAAATGTATTGTTCTATTTATCCAGATGTTTGTCCATATGGCCCAGCACTGATCTAGGATCAGGTCCCCGTCTATATAAACCTGGTCATACTGATCTAAAAGGCCAAACTGGAGTGCTGATTTCAGGTCAGTTTGACCTTTTTAGGTCACAATGACTAACATTATATGGACAGACGGTACCCGATTCTAGATCAGCACTCGGATGATTTGTGACTACAGACCAAGAGGTGTTGACCGAGCGGATTGACATGTGTGCACCATACCGGTCTCTCTCAGGGACCACTGTCTCCCTGTCTCCCTGTAACCCTGTAACCCTGTCTCCCTGTAACCCTGTAACCCTGTCTCCCTGTAACCCTGTCTCCCTGTAACCCTGTAACCCTGTCTCCCTGTAACCCTGTAACCCTGTCTCCCTGTAACCCTGTCTCCCTGTAACCCTGTAACCCTGTCTCCCTGTAACCCTGTCTCCCTGTCTCCCTGTAACCCTGTAACCCTGTCTCCCTGTAACCCTGTCTCCCTGTCTCCCTGTCTCCCTGTAACCCTGTCTCCCTGTAACCCTGTCTCCCTGTAACCCTGTCTCCCTGTAACCCTGTAACCCTGTCTCCCTGTCTCCCTGTAACCCTGTCTCCCTGTAACCCTGTAACCCTGTCTCCCTGTAACCCTGTCTCCCTGTAACCCTGTAACCCTGTCTCCCTGTAACCCTGTCTCCCTGTAACCCTGTAACCCTGTCTCCCTGTCTCCCTGTAACCCTGTCTCCCTGTAACCCTGTCTCCCTGTCTCCCTGTCTCCCTGTAACCCTGTCTCCCTGTCTCCCTGTCTCCCTGTAACCCTGTCTCCCTGTAACCCTGTAACCCTGTCTCCCTGTAACCCTGAGCCCAGTACAGGCACTAGGTTTTTAAAGGTTCATAGGAATGACTGGCGTCATCTGTACAGAATGATTTTTAATGAATGATATGTTGTCTTCTTAGGTATTGACGTTTCGCTTGGGTATGTTGTAATGAAAGCAACGTTGGTGCTGTGACTGTATAGAGCTAAATGACTTTGTGCACTGTATGCCTACTTGTCATCCGGTTGAGACTCAACGCAGGCTGTACCTGTAAAATGTTGTGTCTTGGTTTTCAATTGCTTAAATGTACGAAACAATCTTTGGGAAATATACAGCACTGTATGTCAGTCTAAGCTGGATCACTAAAGTATTTAAAGGTTTATTTGAATTATACACATTTTGCAGCTAAAAGCTGAATTAATTACAGCACACATAGGCCTAAGTCTTGTGTTCAACATCTTGTGAATTATTGACTTGTGGATGTTACATTTGTTTAATTTCGATCCTCATAAAGCTGACACCTTAGTGACTGCTAGTCTTCCTGGGGTCCACAGAAAATGCATCATGGTTTTCTGGACATGTTTTTAGTCTAAGACGTAGCCTAATCTCATGCTCAATGTTTAGTTCAGGACTAGGCTTAATCTGTATCCAGGTCACTCCTGGAAACCAGCCTCACAAATATTAGACACTACAGCACGTGTCAAACTCATTCCACGGAGGGCTGAGTGTCTGCGGGTTTTCACTCCTCCCTTGTTCTTGATTGATGAATTAAGGTCACTAATCAGTAACGAACTCCCCTCACCTGGTTGTCTAGGTCTTAACTGAAAGGAAAAACCCAAAGACCTGCAGACACTTGGCCCTCCGTGGAATGAGTTTGACACCCCTGCATTACAGGGTCGTCACAACAGACATGATTACAGCAGTCGTGCATTATTGCAACGAGAAGAACAGAGACATCTGTGATTGAGGCTGCTTCCGCACAGTTCTTGTGCAATCTGGAAGACATTTGTAATCTGAATTTGAAGTGCTGATCATTTCATTTTCTTATTACAGTATTGGTCAATTTATGTTTAGACTGCACAGGCCTAATATTGCACAAACACAATCACTGAGTATGATCATATTGCAGTTTTAACATCATTGTTTGACAAAGTATTAACCTGATAATCAGACAGTGCATTAAATCAAAGCTAAATGTTTGTAGTGCAAAGCTACAATTCCAAGCTGTAGTGTTATCACGTTCTGCAGTCCTGTTGGGTTTTTCTTCCAGGCACTTGTCAGCAGTGGAGAGTGCACTCAACCTCTGTTGTATCCATCCACTCTACAACTTCTCCACCTTCTTAACAAACTGCAGCAGGTCGTCAGCCAGCAGCTGTGGCTCCTCGAAGGCAGCAAAGTGTCCTCCTCTGGGCATGTAAGAGTAGGAATAGATGTTCCTGAACCTGGCCTTGGCCCACGGCTGGGGCACGTGCATGAGCTCGTTGGGGAACGCGGCCAGGCCTGTAGGCACATACACCGCCGTCCTGAGGACACAAGAGACAGGTTAACAAACACAGCCATACATTTTACATTTTAGTCATAGCAGACACTCATTTAGCAGAGCGTCTTACGATCAGTACATTCAACTAAAGTAGGTAAAACAACCACCTAGAACATCTCATTATTAGGAGCCTGTTATCGTAACACAAAGCAAGCATGATTAGGGTTCTGCGATTGATTGGTCATGGGTTCAAGTCCCGCAAGGATCACATACGATCGAACTACAAATGTACTGTACGTCACTTGGCATATATTATTAAGTAGCATATATAATTTTTTGTAACAGCCCCCGTCATATTAAAGGACAGGCCCTGTAAGAACAGCCCCCGTCATATTAAAGGACAGGCCCTGTAAGAACAGCCCACGTCATATTAAAGGACAGGCCCTGTAAGAACAGCCCACGTCGTATTAAAGGACAGGCCCTGTAAGAACAGCCCCCGTCGTATTAAAGGACAGGCCCTGTAAGAACAGCCCACGTCATATTAAAGGACAGGCCCTGTAAGAACAGCCCCCGTCATATTAAAAGGACAGGCCCTATAGGAACAGCCCACGTCATATTAAAGGACCTGTAGGAACAGCCCCCGTCATATTAAAGGACAGGCCCTATAGGAACAGCCCACGTCGTATTAAAGGACAGGCCCTGTAAGAACAGCCCCCGTCATATTAAAGGACAGGCCCTATAGGAACAGCCCCCGTCGTATTAAAGGACAGGCCCTATAGGAACAGCCCCTGTCATATTAAAGGACAGGCCCTATAGGAACAGCCCACGTCATATTAAAGGACCTGTAGGAACAGCCCCCGTCATATTAAAGGACAGACCCTATAGGAACAGCCCACGTCGTATTAAAGGACAGGCCCTATAGGAACAGCCCACGTCGTATTAAAGGACAGACCCTATAGGAACAGCCCCCGTCATATTAAAGGACAGGCCCTATAGGAACAGCCCACGTCATATTAAAGGACCTGTAGGAACAGCCCACGTCGTATTAAAGGACAGACCCTATAGGAACAGCCCACGTCGTATTAAAGGACAGGCCCTATAGGAACAGCCCCCGTCATATTAAAGGACAGGCCCTGTAAGAACAGCCCACGTCATATTAAAAGGACAGGCCCTATAGGAACAGCCCCCGTCGTATTAAAGGACAGACCCTATAGGAACAGCCCCCGTCATATTAAAGGACAGACCCTATAGGAACAGCCCCCGTCATATTAAAGGACAGGCCCTATAGGAACAGCCCACGTCGTATTAAAGGACAGGCCCTATAGGAACAGCCCCCGTCATATTAAAGGACAGGCCCTGTAAGAACAGCCCACGTCATATTAAAAGGACAGGCCCTATAGGAACAGCCCCCGTCGTATTAAAGGACAGACCCTATAGGAACAGCCCCCGTCATATTAAAGGACAGACCCTATAGGAACAGCCCCCGTCATATTAAAGGACAGGCCCTATAGGAACAGCCCACGTCATATTAAAGGACAGGCCCTGTAAGAACAGCCCCCGTCGTATTAAAGGACAGGCCCTGTAAGAACAGCCCCCGTCGTATTAAAGGACAGGCCCTATAGGAACAGCCCACGTCATATTAAAGGACAGGCCCTATAGGAACAGCCCCCGTCATATTAAAGGACAGGCCCTATAGGAACAGCCCACGTCATATTAAAGGACAGGCCCTATAGGAACAGCCCCCGTCATATTAAAGGACAGGCCCTGTAAGAACAGCCCCCGTCGTATTAAAGGACAGGCCCTATAGGAACAGCCCCCGTCATATTAAAGGACAGGCCCTATAGGAACAGCCCCCGTCGTATTAAAGGACAGGCCCTATAGGAACAGCCCCCGTCATATTAAAGGACAGGCCCTATAGGAACAGCCCCCGTCATATTAAAGGACAGGCCCTATAGGAACAGCCCCCGTCGTATTAAAGGACAGGCCCTATAGGAACAGCCCCCGTCATATTAAAGGACAGGCCCTATAGGAACAGCCCACGTCGTATTAAAGGACAGGCCCTATAGGAACAGCCCCCGCCGTATTAAAGGACAGGCCCTATAGGAACAGCCCCCGTCATATTAAAGGACAGGCCCTATAGGAACAGCCCCCGTCGTATTAAAGGACAGGCCCTATAGGAACAGCCCCCGTCATATTAAAGGACAGGCCCTATAGGAACAGCCCCCGCCATATTAAAGGACAGGCCCTATAGGAACAGCCCCCGCCGTATTAAAGGACAGGCCCTATAGGAACAGCCCACGCCGTATTAAAGGACAGACCCTATAGGAACAGCCCCCGCCGTATTGGAGCACTATGCCACCACACATACACACTCACTTGTTATCCGGTCTGTTCTCAATGTTCTCTTTGTAGAACCTCATGGAGGACACGATGGTGCCGGTGGTCCAGTAGATCATGATGTTGGTCAGCAGGTCATCCAGGGTGAATTTCCTAAAGACAGGAACCAGGCTTTTATCAATGAACCAATCAACAGCCCTGGGTTTTATTCATTCTCCAATGGGAAACGTTTTCAGTTGCAAAATGTCTTGCTACGGTGTACACTAATGAATACAACCCAGGTAGTACCTCTGTTTCAGTTGGTGTTTTTCCCCGTTTGGTGTCTAGTGAATAGGACCGTGAATGGGTGCTGCCAAGGCAACATGTTCATGAGAATAGAATAGGATCATTGTTTTGAGGGGATGTATTGAATGTTTCCCCTACAGTTTTGGCAGATCTGACCATCATTTGAGTGAGAGTAATTGATGGGTCATCAATATATTGACCCCCTAAAAATATAAATATATATATATATATATATTTCTCCACTCACAACCCAAAGTAAACAGGGGTTAACTGTTGCTTTTACCTCTCCAGCCCCCCATCTTCCAAGTCCCTGTTGTTGAAGTCAGTCCAGGTGGAGAACTTCTCCAGCATGTAAGCAGCCAGGCCTACTGGAGAGTCATTCACTCCACAACCTGCAGGGGGAGACAGTCCACAATATGATTAGTACCACTACTACAGCTAAGCCTTCAGAGGTCTGTGTGTCCATGCATTTTATTTAACCTTTATTTTTTATCAGGGAGTCATACTGAGACCATGGTCTCTTTTACAGATGAGCCCTGAATTACATAAAATACAAGCAGAAAGAAAAACTGTCATAAAAAACACATTCATCAGTAATAAGGTCCTCAATCAGCTATCTGAACTGCCCTAGCGGCACCAAAACATAAAATGTAAGAACATTTTGAAGGTTGTTCCACAAATAAGGTGCAAGAAAAACTAAAAGCTGCATGAGAGCACCAGCTGTTCCGGATGACTGTGTGATCACGCTCTCCGTAGCCGATGTGAGTAAGACCTTTAAACAGGTCAACATTCACAAGGCTGCAGGGCCAGACGGATTATCAGGACGTGTACTCCGAGCATGCGCTGACCAACTTGCAAGTGTCTTCACTGACATTTTCAACCTCTCCCTGACAGTCTGAAATAACCACGTTTAAAGCAGAACACCATAGTCCATGTGCACAAGAACAGCCAAGGTAACCTTCCTAAATGACTACCGACCCGTAGCACTCACGTCTGTAGCCATGAAGTGCTATGAAAGGCTGTTCATGGTTCACATCAACACCATTATCCCAGAAATCCTAGACCCACTCCAATTCGCATACCGCCCCAACAGATCCACAGATGACGCAATCTCTATTGCACTCCACACTGCCCTTTCCCACCTGGACAAAAAGAACACCTACGTGAGAATGCTATTCATTGACTACAGCTCAGTGTTCAACACCATAGTGCCCTCAAAGCTCATCACTATGCTAAGGACCCTGGGACTAAACACCTCCCTCTGCAACTGGATCCTGGACTTCCTGACGGGCCGCCCCCCAGGCGGTATGGGTAAGCAACAAAACATCTGCCACGCTGATCTTCAACACGGGGGCCCCTCAGGGGTGTGTGCTTAGTCCCTTCCTGTACTCCATGTTCACCCACGACTGCGTGGCTAAACACGACTCCAACAAAATCATTACATTTGCTGACGACAACGGTGGTAGGCCTGATCACCGACAATGATGAGACAGCCTATAGGGAGGAGGTCAGAGACCTGGCAGTGTGGTGCCAGGACAACAACCTCTCCCTCAACATGAGCAAGACAAAGGAGCAGATTGTGGACTACAGGAAAAGGAGGGCTGAACACGCCCCCATTCACATCGACGGGGCTGTAGTGGAGCAGGTCGAGAGCTTCAAACTACCATGGTCCAAACACACCAAGATAGTCGTGAAGAGGGCACGATAACACCCATTCCCCCTCAGGAGACTAAAAAGATTTGGCATGGGTCCTCAGATCCGAAAAAATAGCAGCCTGACTGGTTGCATCACCGCCTTGTATGGCAACTGTTTGGCATCTGACCGCAACTCGCTACAGAGGGTGGTGCGTACGGCCCAGTACATCACTGGGGCCAAGCTTCTTACCATCCAGGACCTCTATACCAGGTGGTGTCAGAGGAAGGCCCTACAATTTGTCAAAGACTCCAGCCACCCAAGTCATAGACTGGTACCGGAGCGCCAAGTCTAGGTCCAAAAGGCTCCTTAACAGCTTCTACCCCCAAGCCATAAGACTGCTGAACAGTTACTCCAATGGTTACCCTGACTATTTGCATAGACCCTCTTTTTTTATGCTGCTGCTACTCGCTGTTTATTATCTATGCATAGTCACTTTACCCCTACCTACAGGAGCATATGACCTCAATTAACTTGAATAACCCGTACCCCCGCACATTGACTTGGTACCGGTACCCCCTGTATATAGCCTCGTTATTGTTACTTTTTTATTTTATTTACATTTTGTTTATTTAGCATTTTCTTACTCTGCATTGTTGGTTAAGGGCTTGTAAGTAAGCATTTCACAGTAAGGTCTACACCTGTTTTATTCTGAGCATTTGACGAATAAAAATGGATTTGCCTAACTCAGTAGAGACCAAAAGGAATTTCCAGAGTTAGCCATCCCTGAGATCGGGTGTGGTAACTCGTATGTCTACTATTTAGCGAGAGGCAGGACCTATTTCTATAGAAGAAGACTATTTTTATTCTCAGCTTCTTAACTCATCAATATGCTTTTTAAAAAACAGCAGCTTTTCACCTATCCAGATATTTGTAAGCACGGACACGATCAAATATGGACACCATCCAAAGTGCATATGCTTGCATCAGACTTCTTTTTATATGCTCTAGAGAACAACACACTTAGTTTTACCGGCATTCGGTAACTAATTTCAGGTCAAAGGTTTTCTGTAATACAATGAAGGTAGACTGTAGTTCAGATAGAACCTGGTCAACCGTGGGGGCAATAGCACACACAACAGTATGTCTATATTGTTCATGTAAACAGTAAAAGGTACATGACCCAGAATCGACCCCTGCGGGACACCTTTCGTAATATCCAGGAAACCTGATGTAACACCATCAGTAGATATCCATTGAGGTCTATGTCAAGTAATAAAAAATAAAATAAAAGTTAATGGTTTAAGTCATTTAGCAGACGCTCTTATCCAGAGCGACTTACAGGAGCAATTAGGGTTAAGTGCCTTGCTCAAGAGCACGTCGGCAGATTTTTCACCTAGTCGGCTCGGGGATTAGAACCAGCGACCTTTCGGTTACTGGCACAACGCTCTTAACCACTAAGCTACCTGCCGCCTGGTCTAGGCCAATTGAGGAAAGCCTCTGAATTAGCAGTGAGTGATCAACAGTATCGAAAGCCTTTGACAGGTCAGTGAAGAGGGCAGCACCATGTTGCCTTTTATCCATACAGTTAACCACATCATTTATAACTAGGGATGCAGCAGAGATAGTACTATGACCTGGTCTAAAACCCCACTGATGTACATTTAGAATACATTTCAAAGATACGAAAGATCTTAGCTGAGAATTAATCAAGGATTCTAATATTTTAGCTAGCCAAGAAAGTTTAGAAATAGGCCGATAATGATTGACCTTTGTGAAGGGGGAAGTACATGGGCCGCCTTCCAAACCTTGGGGATAGCAGCAGATATAAACATCAGGTTAAAAAATATGGGTTAATTATTCAGCAATAAGGGCTGCAGCAAAATATGGATCAAGTAAATCACCACGTGTGTGTGGTGGTGTTGTTAAAAGTACTACAGACCAATAGTAAAAACAGACCAACAATTCAGTCTCATGCTCAAACACTCATTTAAAAGCCTGGGAGTTGTGGATCATCAAAATGCCAGGTGAAATATCAGGTAATAAAAATGTGCGCGATGACATTCTCACCAGCGGAGTCTGGCTTGGTGGCCTGGATGTGCAGGTAACCGGTCTCTCGGAGGATCTCATAGACGTTCCTCTCCATGAAACCTCCTGAACCAAACAACCTCCTGACATCCTCCCGAGTGAACCCAACCAGCCAGGGCAGGTAGCGGCCAATCAGGATAGAAAACAGGCCACCCAACCCCATCTGTTCACTAGTAAACATGTTGAGGTGGAGACCCTTCACACACCTACACAGTAGCACAGGAAGAGAACAGAAAGACTGTGGTCATCCAACAGAGAAAATCAGTCTGCTTGATGGTTGTAGCGTTGATGCTCTGAAGACATTTTATTCTGTGCACACTAAATGTCCCCGTGACCTAGTGTTTCCCAAACTCAGTCCTAGGGACCCCAAGGGGTGCACCTTATGTTTGTTTTTTTTGCCCTAGCACTACACAGCTAATTCAAATACTCAAAACTTGAGGAGTTAAATCATCTGTGTAGTGCTGTACAGCAAACACCCAAATGTGCACACCTTGGGAGTCCCCAGGAGCGAGTTTGGGGACACGCAACCCTTCGATATTTGCAGATGTGAAGGGTCTGGATAGGTATAATCAATGTGGTGGTGGCGCTGTGTATCTGAAGGGTCTATATGGGTATAATCAGTATAGTGGTGGAGCTTCCGCCACATTGCTTCCACCTAAGAGATCAACAAAGATCAAAAGGGTTCCAAAGGGCCGGACTGGAGAGGAATGGGGCCGGACTGGAGAGGAATGGGGCCGGACTGGAGAGGAATGGGGCCGGACTGGAGAGGAATGGGGCCGGACTGGAGAGGAATGGGGCCGGACTGGAGAGGAATGGGGCCGGACTGGAGAGGAATGGGGACGGACTGGAGAGGAATGGGGACGGCTGTCACTCTGTTCTCAGGCTGCTTCCCAATTTTCCAGCCTTGCAAACATTGCTCCAGCCAATGCTTACAAAAAATGATACGCTTTACGATCTATGACGGAGAGTGTGCAAGTGCACACATCTAGAAAAAAAAAAGAGTGGAGAATTGTTCTTACTGTGGCTTCATCTGGGCCATGTTAGTAGTGATGAGTGAGCCCCAGTCTCCTCCCTGCAGATAATACTCGGAGAAACCCAGACGCTCCATCAGCTTGTGGAAGACCCTCGCTGCAGCCAGAGAGTTAAACCCTGCAGGGAGGGACACCACAGAAGAACAGCAGATACATTACTATGACACCAGAGAAGAAGACCATAGCCCTTAGTAAAAACTCATCTATTCCTAGTTTAGTCAACTAATAGTAAGACTTTACTGAATAGGGCTGGGTTAAAAAGCCAAAAAGATGAATTACCACAAATCAGAAAATTACAAAATGGTTTATTTATTAAATCTCCTTATTGTATTCAAAATGTTGAAATGTTGCTTGATAAAATTTTGTTAAGAAAAAACGGTAGAAGTGAGATATTTATTGCTATTCTAGGTTCTATAACTCCTCCAGCCTGTCATTATGGGGTTACTGTACCTAGCCCTGTATTACTGTGGTGTGGAGTTATGGCCTGTCATTATGGGGTTACTGTACCTAACCCTGTATTACTGTGGTGTGGAGTTATGGCCTGTCATTATGGGGTTACTGTAACCTAACCCTGTATTACTGTGGTGTGGAGTTATGGCCTGTCATTATGGGGTTAATGTAACCTAACCCTGTATTACTGTGGTGTGGAGTTATGGCCTGTCATTATGGGGTTACTGTAACCTAACCCTGTATTACTGTGGTGTGGAGTTATGGCCTGTCATTATGGGGTTAATGTAACCTAACCCTGTATTACTGTGGTGTGGAGTTATGGCCTGTCATTATGGGGTTACTGTACCTAACCCTGTATTACTGTGGTGTGGAGTTATGGCCTGTCATTATGGGGTTACTGTACCTAGCCCTGTATTACTGTGGTGTGGAGTTATGGCCTGTCATTATGGGGTTACTGTACCTAACCCTGTATTACTGTGGTGTGGAGATATGGCCTGTCATTATGGGGTTACTGTACCTAACCCTGTATTACTGTGGTGTGGAGTTATGGCCTGTCATTATGGGGTTACTGTACCTAACCCTGTATTACTGTGGTGTGGAGTTATGGCCTGTCATTATGGGGTTACTGTACCCTAACCCTGTATTACTGTGGTGTGGAGTTATGGCCTGTCATTATGGGGTTACTGTACCTAACCCTGTATTACTGTGGTGTGGAGTTATGGCCTGTCATTATGGGGTTACTGTACCTAACCCTGTATTACTGTGGTGTGGAGTTATGGCCTGTCATTATGGGGTTACTGTAACCTAACCCTGTATTACTGTGGTGTGGAGTTATGGCCTGTCATTATGGGGTTACTGTAACCTAACCCTGTATTACTGTGGTGTGGAGTTATGGCCTGTCATTATGGGGTTACTGTACCTAACCCTGTATTACTGTGGTGTGGAGTTATGGCCTGTCATTATGGGGTTACTGTAACCTAACCCTGTATTACTGTGGTGTGGAGTTATGGCCTGTCATTATGGGGTTAATGTAACCTAACCCTGTATTACTGTGGTGTGGAGTTATGGCCTGTCATTATGGGGTTACTGTAACCTAACCCTGTATTACTGTGGTGTGGAGTTATGGCCTGTCATTATGGGGTTACTGTACCTAGCCCTGTATTACTGTGGTGTGGAGTTATGGCCTGTCATTATGGGGTTAATGTAACCTAACCCTGTATTACTGTGGTGTGGAGTTATGGCCTGTCATTATGGGGTTACTGTAACCTAACCCTGTATTACTGTGGTGTGGAGTTATGGCCTGTCATTATGGGGTTAATGTAACCTAACCCTGTATTACTGTGGTGTGGAGTTATGGCCTGTCATTATGGGGTTACTGTAACCTAACCCTGTATTACTGTGGTGTGGAGTTATGGCCTGTCATTATGGGGTTACTGTACCTAACCCTGTATTACTGTGGTGTGGAGTTATGGCCTGTCATTATGGGGTTACTGTAACCTAACCCTGTATTACTGTGGTGTGGAGTTATGGCCTGTCATTATGGGGTTAATGTAACCTAACCCTGTATTACTGTGGTGTGGAGTTATGGCCTGTCATTATGGGGTTACTGTACCTAACCCTGTATTACTGTGGTGTGGAGTTATGGCCTGTCATTATGGGGTTACTGTACCTAGCCCTGTATTACTGTGGTGTGGAGTTATGGCCTGTCATTATGGGGTTACTGTACCTAGCCCTGTATTACTGTGGTGTGGAGATATGGCCTGTCATTATGGGGTTACTGTAACCTAACCCTGTATTACTGTGGTGTGGAGTTATGGCCTGTCATTATGGGGTTACTGTACCCTAGCCCTGTATTACTGTGGTGTGGAGTTATGGCCTGTCATTATGGGGTTACTGTACCTAACCCTGTATTACTGTGGTGTGGAGTTATGGCCTGTCATTATGGGGTTACTGTACCTAACCCTGTATTACTGTGGTGTGGAGTTATGGCCTGTCATTATGGGGTTACTGTACCCTAACCCTGTATTACTGTGGTGTGGCGTTATGGCCTGTCATTATGGGGTTACTGTACCTAACCCTGTATTACTGTGGTGTGGAGTTATGGCCTGTCATTATGGGGTTACTGTACCTAACCCTGTATTACTGTGGTGTGGAGTTATGGCCTGTCATTATGGGGTTACTGTAACCTAACCCTGTATTACTGTGGTGTGGAGTTATGGCCTGTCATTATGGGGTTACTGTAACCTAACCCTGTATTACTGTGGTGTGGAGTTATGGCCTGTCATTATGGGGTTAATGTAACCTAACCCTGTATTACTGTGGTGTGGAGTTATGGCCTGTCATTATGGGGTTACTGTAACCTAACCCTGTATTACTGTGGTGTGGAGATATGGCCTGTCATTATGGGGTTACTGTACCTAGCCCTGTATTACTGTGGTGTGGAGTTATGGCCTGTCATTATGGGGTTACTGTACCTAACCCTGTATTACTGTGGTGTGGAGTTATGGCCTGTCATTATGGGGTTAATGTAACCTAACCCTGTATTACTGTGGTGTGGAGATATGGCCTGTCATTATGGGGTTACTGTACCTAGCCCTGTATTACTGTGGTGTGGAGTTATGGCCTGTCATTATGGGGTTACTGTAACCTAACCCTGTATTACTGTGGTGTGGAGTTATGGCCTGTCATTATGGGGTTACTGTAACCTAACCCTGTATTACTGTGGTGTGGAGATATATGGTATAACCAGATAGGGGGATACATTATAGGTCACTTAGCAAGATATATGGATATCACCAGCTCAAATTCTTGCAAAGAACAATGTGGCAGAACGTGGTCTATGCCGGGGGGGGGGGGGGGGGGGGGCAAACTCTATATAATTTACAATGACTAAAACCAAACCACAACTGTGTAGAAATGATAATGGACCTACACTGAACAAAAATAAAATGCAAATTGCAACAATTTCAAAAGATTTTACTGAGTTACAGTTCATAAAGGGAAATCAGTCAATTTAAATAAATAAATATGGCCCTACTAAATGGAATTCACATGGCTGGGAATACAGATATGCATATGTTGGTCACATCTCTCTCTCATATTTTATGCATTATGGTTTAACCAAAAGTTAGTTTATCCGCCATTAGTCAGCACCTCTACACTAAATAATTGTGTCTGGTTGGGCACCACCTCCTGATTTGCATTGGTCACAGATACCTTCAAAAGAAAAGTAGGGACGTGGATCAGAAAACCAGTCAGTATCTGTTGTGACCACCATTTGCCTCATGCAGTACGACATCTCCTTCACAAAGTTGATCAGGCTGTTGATTGTGGCCTGTGGAATGTTGTCCCACTCCTCTTCAATGGCTGTGTGAAGTTGCTGGGTATTGGCGGCAACTGGTACACGCGGTCGTACACGTTGATCCAGAGCATCCCAAACATGCTCAATGGGTGACATGTCTGGTGAGTATGCAGGCCATGGAAGAACTGGGACATGTTCAGCTTCCAGGAATTGTGTACAGATCCTTACGACATTGGGGCCGTGCATTATCATGCTGAAACATGAGGTGATGGCGGCGGATGAATGGCACGACAATGGGCCTCAGGAGCTCTGTGCATTTAAATTGCCATAGACAAAATGTAGTGTTGTTCGTAGCTTATTCCTGCCCATACCATAACCCCACCTTGGGGCACTCTGTTCACAACGTTGACATCAGCAAACTGTTCGCCCACACGACACCATTCATGCTCTCTGCAATCTGCCCAGTACCATTGAAACCGGGATTCATCCGTTTAGAGCACACTTCTCCAGCGTGCCAGTGGCCATCAAAGGTGAGCCATTTGCCCACTGAAGTCAGTTACGACGCCGAACTGCAGTCAGGTCAAGACCCTGGTGAGGATGACGAGTACGTAGAAGTGCTTCCCTGAGACGGTTTCTGACAGTTTGTGCAGAAATTATTTGGTTGTGCAAACCCAGTTTCATCAGCTGTCCGGGTGGCTGGTCTCAGACGATCCCGCAGGTGAAGAAGCTGGATGTGGAGGTCCTGGACTGGCGCGGTTACAGATAGTCTGCGGTTGTGAGGCCGGTTGGACGTACTGCCAAATTCTCTAAAACGACGTTGAAGGCGGCTTATGGTAGAGAAATGAACATTCATGGCAACAGCTCTGGTGGACATTACTACAGTCTGCATGCCAATTGCACACTCCCTCAAAACTTGAGACATCTGTGGTATTGTGTTGTGTGACAGAACTGCACATTTTAGAGTGGCCTTTTATTGTCCCCAGCACAAGGTGCACCTGTGTAATGATCATGCTGTTTAATCATCTTCTTGATATGCCACATGATAGGTGGATGGATTGTCTTGGCAAAGGAGAAATGCTCACTAACAGGGATGTAAACAAATTTGTGGACAGAATTTGAGAGAAATAAGCTTTTTGTGCGTATGGAAGATTTCTGGGTTCTTTAATTTCCGCTCATGAAACAAGGGACCAACACTTTGCATGGTGCGTTTATATTTTTGTTCAGTGTACATTCATATAGTTTCTTGACTGTGTCCAGCTCACTAATATTCACCTAAATGAAAGCTAGACAGTCAGGGAGCATCGACATTTTAAAAAAACGTTATTCTTTTTTTTTGACAGTGAGTTAATAAAACACATTCAGTGCAGCCGTTTGGACCTCGTTGAAGACCGAATGCGGCCCCCGAGGCAGAATGTGTTTGACACCCCTGCTTTGGAGGTTATGCCCCATGAGCAAGTCCTCACCTTGCTTATGAGGGGCCTCGGAGAATCCATATCCAGGGATGGAAGGGCAGATGACCTCGAAAGCCAGACTGTCCAGCGAGTCAGTGAGTAGGGGCAGGATCCTGTAGAACTCATAGACCGAGCCAGGCCAGCCGTGCACCAGCATTAGAGGCAACACCCTCTGGCCCTCACGGTGAGGTGGACGCACATGGATGAAGTGTACATCCAATCCTGAAGGGAAAAGGAATCAGGGGTAGAGGATGGGAGCAGTGGGTAAAACATTGGGGTAACACTTGAAGGCTTTGTAACTTGTTATAAGCATGTATGAGCCTTTATAAAAAATGTCTTACTCTCTATAGCAACATTTAAAAACTGACTTTAAGGATTATTCCTGACAAATGCCAAACACAGAGCGAGACAGACAGCAACTGGCACTATCAAGATCATGACGTGATCATCGTCAGGCTACTGACCTTCTATATTGGTTTTGAAGTGAGGGTACTTGTTGAGTATTGCAATCTGCTTCTTCCAGTTAAACGTGTGCCTCCAGTGGGAGACCACCTCCTTCAGGTAGGTAGAGTTGAAGCCGTACTGGAAGCCTGCGTCCTCCAGCGGCTCAGTGTACCGCGTCCTGTCAATACGGTCATACAGGTCCTGGAGGAGGAGGAGGAGGAGGCGGCAGGTAGCTTAGTGGTTAAGAGCGTTGTGCCAGTAACCGAAAGGTCGCTGGTTCTAATCCCCGAGCTGACTAGGTGAAAAAATCTGTCGATGTGCCCTTGAGCAAGGCACTTAACCCTAATTGCTCCTGTAAGTCGCTCTGGATAAGAGCGTCTGCTAAATGACTAAAATGTAAAATGTAAAATGAGGAGGAAGAAGAAGAAATGTCTTGTGGACATACAAAGTTACAAGGTACTCAATCATAATCCACTGGGCACACCACGTCATTTCAAAGTGGACAACTGGGTAATATTTAGTTGAGACGTTGATCAATGAGATTACAACCTATACTCACCCACTCAAAAAAGACAGCCAAAAGTTAATTGAATTTCCAATGTGTTGTCACTACGCTTTCAACAATCTAAAAGCAACATCAAATTCCAATGGAAAAAAAACAATGTCTGACTTTTTATTTAGTTGTCATTTAGTCCATCACTGCAATATGGAAATACAAAATGTCAGATATTTTGGTTATTTATTCAACAGATTAATGTATTATCACTGTGTTTCATCTAATAGCAGAACCAAATGACCTGGATTGCAGTTGAGATCACTGTTCTCCATGCTCCGGTCCGGCAGGCAGTACTGCTGCATCAAGGCTCAGACAAACAGACTCCTAAACAGCTTCTATCGCCTGGCTAGAAGACTATTAAAATGGCTAACAAATACTGTTCCCTCCTCCCCCACAGACTATCCACACTGACTCGATGCCCATCCACAGGTCTCTACCCACTCAGACAACCGACGCTGCTGCTAAAATGATCATATGTATTACTCCATTACACTGCTGTTGATTATTGGTTACCATTAGTATCTATTTATCCTGGTACTGGTCACCATTACTCCAGGAACACCTGCTCTTTCCATGACAGACTGACCAGGTGAAAACTGTGATCCCTTATTTACGTCACTTGTTAAATCCACTTCAATTAGTGTAGATGAAGGGGAGGAGACCGGTTAAAGAAGGATTTTTAAGCTTCGAGATTGTGTATGTGTTCCATTCAGAGGGTGAATGGGAAAGACAAAAGATTGAAGTGCCTTTGAACAGGGTATGGTAGTAGGTGCCAGGCACACCGGTTTGTGTCAAGAACTGAACGACGCTGGGTTGTTCCACGCTCCAACAGTTCCCTGTGTGTATCAAGAATGGTCCACCACCCAAAGGACATCCAGCCAATTTGACATCCAGCCAACTTGGATAGTACCAACTGAGCCATGGCTTAATCCCATTCTTTAATGTGTATTTTTGGCTGAGTTGGGGGCGTGAACCTAACATATAATTTGTTAACAAGTTAATAGGTTATTTATTGTTTTTCAAAAGTGACATTGAATTATGTTTGGTTGTCAACACTTGAGGGGATTTAACTTCTGCTTGGATAGTTCAAATCAAATCAAATTGTATTGGTCACATATTTAGCTGATGTTATTGCGGTGTAGCGAAATGGCTTTAATTCCAGTTTGTCTACAAATCAATAATTGATGTGTTGGAATCACGTCTCCATCGCAACCAAAAAAATCTAAGTTAAACCGAAAATCTAAAGTTAAAAGAATAGGACTAAATCTAATCGAAATTTAAATGCACTTTCAAATAGTTTGATTTAGTCCTATTCTTTAAGTTCGATTTTTGGATGAAATATAAATTATTAAATTTGTAGACAAACTAGAATTAAAGCCAGACTACGTCATTGGCACAGATGGAACTATCCAAGCAGAAGATACATCTCCTTCGAATGTTGATATTGGGTTGTGTTGACAACTAAACAATTCAATAAATCACTACATTTTACGTCAACCAGAGTTTGAAACCCTATTTTATTCTCTGTTTAGTTGAATTGAAACAATAGCTATTGATGATTTAGCTAATGCTATATAGGGCTAAATAGCATCATTGATGATATAATATAATAATAATAATAATATGCCATTTAGCAGACGCTTTTATCCAAAGCGACTTACAGTCATGCGTGCATACATTTTTTGTGTATGGGTGGTCCCGGGGATCGAACCCACTACCTTGGCGTTACAAGCGCCGTGCTCTACCAGCTGAGCTACAGAGGATCATGATATAAGATTGATAAAGTACGGTCACATTGCATTTGCTCTGTTAAACCTACCCTTTGGAATGACTGACAGCAACAGTGAATCAAGTGGAGAGCTCTCAACAATCATTATAGTGACAAATATCATGGCTGGGCTTGGCTAATACCCTGGATGGGAAACAAAGGGGTAGCTGTAGATACATCAATTCTCCAACAGGAGGTGCTGCCCAGCCAATTGTCCCCCCCTTCCCTTGATAGTGCATATAATGTTGATGATCTTGACATTGTTTTAAAATGTACACATTCAACATATTTTATACAATTGTCTGTTGAAATGTGGTTACCATGATGACAATCCTGTGGTTGAAATTTCACCCTCAAAACAACAGTTTACGTTCATAATTATTTTCTAATCTAAAATGTATT
This sequence comes from Coregonus lavaretus, assembly GCF_964263955.1. Taxonomy (NCBI): domain Eukaryota; kingdom Metazoa; phylum Chordata; class Actinopteri; order Salmoniformes; family Salmonidae; genus Coregonus; species Coregonus lavaretus. The sequence goes on along the minus strand of NC_140012.1, from coordinate 42,722,014 downwards.
TTACATGTAGATTCCACGTCGCAATATATTGGCAAATTACGTTGAAACAAAGTGGATTTAAACGGTTTGTGCCCTGTGGAAACTGACAATAAGACTTGCAGCAATTATGCTTTTGTTATTACGAACTTGATAATAATAAAGTTTCATCCCCTTATTATCCTACCTGTATCTCTTCATCGGAAGTTTGGACCTCAAAGGAGAAAACCTTCTCATCCTCTGACTGAGGCTTCTCTCCTGCCCCCCACCACCCGTCCCCTGTAGGAATGCTCCTGGTCTTCCTCCCCTGATACACCCGGTAATAACAGGTCAGCAGCCCGCCCACGGCCACCGCAGACCCGGCCACCAAGAGCTGCTGCTGCTGGGTAGGATCCAGGCTGGAGAGGGCCTGTCTGGAATAAAAACACACAAACAACCCGGAAATAAATAAAAAAAAGTTGCCATCACAAACCAGGTTTCCATCCAACCTTTCTATGTCGGATAAAAAAAAATATAAAATGTAATGACAGAAACAGAACATTTGTAGGTAAACTTTCCAAATGTCGACAAAAACACGATAGACAAGGTGCGATCGTTTCTTGTCTGAAATTAATTATGCAAGAAATGTCCGTGGAAATGCTTTAAAATGCGCAAATATTTATATAATAACCATCATTTCGAAGTAAACTTGGGAGTCACGCAATTCCATGTGTGGTCCTCCCACTACATTATGATGAAAGCGCAAGGTGATGAGCTTGATGCCTCTCTCCAATAAATAATCGAGGGTCTTATTCTGGTGACACGATCATCAATGCTTGGCTGCCGTTTGACAAATAAACATCTCGCTCTTTTGTCCATAATAATCTCACGTAGACAAATGAGTTCGAGCCTGGCTTCAGCCTTCCATATGAACTGTTTGTATTGCTCTCTTTCTGTAGGTAGCCTACCCCGCTCTGTATCTGCGCTCTCTTCCTGTAGGTAGCCTACCCCGCTCTGTATCTGCGCTCTCTTCCTGTAGGTAGCCTACCCCGCTCTGTATCTGCGCTCTCTTCCTGTAGGTAGCCTACCCCGCTCTGTATCTGCGCTCTCTTCCTGTAGGTAGCCTACCCCGCTCTGTATCTGCGCTCTCTTCCTGTAGGTAGCCTACCCCGCTCTGTATCTGCGCTCTCTTCCTGTAGGTAGCCTACCCCGCTCTGTATCTGCGCTCTCTTCCTGTAGGTAGCCTACCCCGCTCTGTATCTGCGTGCTGTTGCTAGAGTGCATGCGCCAAGACCAGATTCGCTATATAAACAAAACATTTATTCTTCTTACAAAACCATCAGTAGTTGAAAATGCGATGGGAACTCATTTAAACTTGTATTTTTTTTATTTAGGTAAATGGGAATTTAACCGCAAAAGTAATTTTTTTGTGCACTACATCATCACGCACAGACTGTTATCCGCAACAAGTCAATTTTATGGAAACATCTCTGGTGGGAAAATGTGCATACTGTTTTTATGCTGATTTGAGAATATTCGCATGAAAATCTAATCGGCAATTGGATAATTTTAGGCTACCACACTGTAAAAGGGAAAAATCTTTGGTAATGCAAATTTTGGCAATTTTAAATGTGTCAGCTATATGAAATTTGTACGTTTGTTTCCAAGTGCAACAGCGACACTGCCCCAATCACTCAAGCATTTGGAGAACATGGTGACAGTTGAATAGACTCTGGCAATGAATCCTTCAGAACTAACCTGCTCCAAGGCAGGCTGACTCCACTTTCCCTGAATTAAATGACTGAGCCGGAGGACCAATGAAATCCGATTGCGTCATCATCCCCTTCCTTTGAGGAAGACGATGGATTAAATATTTTAAAATCAAATGTTTTTTTTTGTCAAAAAATAGTAACGTTAAAATATAGCACATTACACATTTAGTAATGACAGAATGTGTTTTAAACTTCACGCAATGTAACACTTTTGTATGACTTAATAAAAAATATATCGATCGGAGTGGGAAAAAAGTTGCTTGTGCAATGATATGCACACCAAAAACGGCATTAACGATTATCAAATAAAAACGGCACTTCTAAGAGCCTATTTCACACCATAGCTGAATTTGAAAGATGTATTTTGTGCCGAAAATCTAAATGAAATAAAAGTTAATGTGGCACCATGGCCGCGGGAAGATGTTTCGGGATGGGGGTGCTGGGGGATTCCAGTTCCAAAGGGCGTTTTGTCTGTGCTTCATTGATTGAAGTCTGGACGTTTGTTGCATTCAAATCAACTGTGAACTCGGGAATCTCCGATTTAAGTGATTACAAGCCTGCTAGAGTTAGCGGCAGGCGGACGAGCAATATCCACCATTTTAGTACGGATGAAGCCTGAGCATGAAGCTAACTGAAGCTGGTTAGCCCAAAGGCCCGCAGATGGCGATATTGACTCGTGTCATCTTACCGTCCAAATGCATTGTATGCAGCCGGCAATACATTCGTATCCCTCGTGGACCGGTTCCTACCTAAAGGCTTCGATTGGGGAAACATTAGTACTTTCCTTATGAAACACCATTTCCCTCCACCATGCTAGAGAGGCTCAAAGCTCATCCTGGATGTTGTGGATCGCATTTCGGCCAATCAGGTTGCTGCAGTCTTTTTTTTTACCCCTAACCTTATTGCATTAGTGGAAACCAAGACTGTTCTCAGGGCGGGTCTGACGGTTTTGACTAGCAGAAATATATTTTCGTAGCAGGTGAGGAGAACTTACGCAGCAGGTTAAGAGAATTAACGTGGCAGGTTAGGAGAATTAGGTTAAGGTTAGGAAAAGGGTTAGTTAAAATACACCTAGCTACAACCAGGTCTGCCCTGAGAACAGTCTTGGTTTCTACTAGATCTCAAACTCTAGGCGGCACTGCCTGGTCCCTACAGTTCTCAGCCATTAGCGTCGCCCACAACTACCTCAGGTGAACTACAATTCCGACGCTGTTCAGAAACGTCAATAATCATCGCTTGCGATACGGCTTTCAAAATATATGGCCCTTATCTTTCATCAGCAAGAAAGAATCCTTCAAATAAAAATATACACTTAATGCAACAGTTTTGCACAGATCCATACAGCTATGGGTGCCGCCATCCGATTAACTACACTTCCACTAGACTTCTCGAGTTACGCTTCCACACAGGCGTTCGGAGCATGCTAGATAGCACAGGTGGTCGCCTCGTCTTCCGTAAACAAGTGCTGTAACATGGAGATATGGTCTTGTGGGAACACTAACTACATTATCAAGGTGTCAATTTAACATTTTGGTTTTTTTATTTATTATATATTTATTGCTGATATGAAAGAAGGTCCTTATGCTTCCAAAACCGTTCCGCAAGCGACGCATGTTAATGTTCAGATTGAGCGTCAGAGCTCTTAACAAAACCCTCCGTACTTATGTGTAATGGAATGGAACTGAGACTCATGATCAAGGGCTAGGTTTCCACCTAATGCAACGCTGCTAATGCAGCAGGGTAAAAAAAAACGGAACCACTGGTCTGATAGCCAATCCGGTTGAAACAACGCGACACACAACATCCAGGATTATCATGCATCCACTCTAGCATGGTGGAAAACAGTGTTGGATAAGGAAAGTACACATGTTCCTGTTAAGGAGGAAATCAAAGCCTATTGCAGCTTGAATGGAGAATGTTTTCGATACGAACCGGTCCATGTTACCGGCTGCATACAATGCATTTTGGACAGAAAGATGACACGACTCAATGTCGCCATCTGCCAGCCTTTGGGCTAGAAGCTGGTTAGATTTAGAAAACCCTGAGTAGATCTAGCTTGCTTCGTAGGACACTCCTCTGATTAGCAAGGGGTAGACAGTGTTCAACTTGATTGTGTATTAAAAAACACAGTTTAAGATCGTTGAGGGGTTTTTCTCCAGTAGTTTGAATGGGGAATTGGAGCTTCCCAGGAAAATGTCTGAGGTAGCAACAGTAACCAAGGGGGGGGGGGGCGGGGCTTAGTGAAGGATCAATAGATGCAGTAAATAGGTTAATGGACTCGACCAAAACAATGGAAATGCCATGGAAACACATGGGGGAAAGATGCCACGGAGTAACCTCCCAAACCTACTCATCCCCCCCCCAGCAAAAGTATCCTACACTTAGGCTATTGTTTACATGTGTATTTCACACATGTTGAGGTAAAAATCTGACTAAGATGATTGTATGGATGTCAACCCCAATATATATATATATATAGAGTTCTGTGTGTCAAATCGGAGGGCCTGTTGTCTGGACCTCAGGCTGTCTCTGTGGGGGTGCCACAGGGTTCAATTCTCGGGCCGACTCTATTCTCTGTTTATAATCAATGATGTCGCTCTTGCTGCTGGTGACGCTCGGATCCACCTCTATGCGGACGACACCATTTTGTATACATCTGGCCCTTCATTGGACACTGTGTTAACAAACCTCCAAACGAGCTTCAACGCCATACAACACTCCTGCCGTAGCCTCCAACTGCTCTTAAACACTAGTTAAACTAAATGCATGCTCTTTAACCGAACACTACTTGCACCCGCCCACCCGACTAGAATCACTACTCTCGACGGGTCTGACCTAGAGTATGTGGACAACTACAAATACCTAGGTGTCTGGTTAGACCGTAAACTCTCCTTCCAGACTCACATGAAGCATCTCCAATCAAAAGTTATATCTAGAATCGGCTTCCTATTTCGCAACAAAGCCTCCTTCACTGCCAAACATGCCCTCGTAAAACTGACTATCCTACCGATCCTTGACTTCGGCGATGTCATTTACAAAATAGCCTCCAACACTCTACTCAGCAAATTGGATGTAGTCTATCACAGTGTCAACCGTTTTGTCACCAAAGCCCCATATACTACCCACCATTGTGACCTGTACGCTCTTGTTGGCTGGCCCTCAATACATATTCGTCGCCAAACCCACTGGCTCCAGGTCATCTATAAATCACTGCTAGGCAAATCCCAGTCTTATCTTAGCTCACTGGTCACCATAGCAACACCCACCCGTAGTCTGCGCTCCAGCAGGTATATCTCACTGGTCATCCCCAAAGCCAACACCTCCTTTGGCCGCCATTCCTTCCAGTTATTTATTTTGATAATTTGCACCCCAGTATCTCTATTTGCACATCATCTTTTGCACATCTATCATTCCAGTGTTAATTACGAAATTGTAACTATTTTTGCACTATGTCCTATTTATTTATTGCCTTACCTCCATAACTTACTACATTCGCACACACTGTATATATATTTTCTGTTGTATTTTTGACTTTATGTTTTGTTTTACCCCATATGTAACTCTGTGTTGTTGTTTTTATCGCACTGCTTTGCTTTATCTTGGCCAGATCGCAGTTGTAAATGAGAACTTGTTCTCAACTGGCTTACCTGGTTAAATAAAAGTGAAATAAAATAAAACATTTTCATGTCATCACCAATCAACTGAATTACAGTTATATTTTAAAGCTGCAATATATAACTGTTGGGCAAACCAACAAGTTCACATAGAAACGCGAGTTCTAGATCTGTCATTCTCATTGAAAGCAAGTCTAAGAAGCGGTAGATCTGTTCTATCTGCGCCATTTCTATGCTTCCGTTTCATTCTTTACTTTATGTTTTGTATACCAGCTTCAAAACAGCTGAAATTACTATATTTGTGGTTATGTAAAATATATTTCACAACAGTTTAGATGGTACAATGATTATCTACACTATACTTGCTTGTTGTCACATAAAACTGAAATTAGTGAAACTATTAGAATTTTTGCAACCAGAAAACGGCAGACCTCCAACCCCGGATTTCTCTATCCTAGCTATGCTACCAGCTTACACGAATGGGAGTTAGCATTTAGCGGTCACTTCTTCTAAACCTGAAAAGGGACGACTTCTAACTGTTATGCGGCGAAAACAGCCAAATATATCCAATTCGAACATCGGTAACCACATTGTGGTCATGTACCAATACATCAATCATAGTTTGACGAATATCCACTTAGTTAGATCAGATGTGTTGAATGTGCTCCGCCAATCTGGCGTCCTTCTTCTATCCCCCGCGGTCTGCGTCCTATTGACCTCATATTTACCACATCTATAGGCTATGCATATACACTTAGGCAATAGATTGATCAAATACGCCCTATTTATCCACATAAAGAAGTACTCACTTCAGAACTTCAATTGTCTGCATGTTTACTCAAGACTCCAGCAGTTCCAAAGGGCGTTTTGTCTGTGCGTCATTGATTGAAGTCTGGACGTTTGTTGCATTCAAATCAACTGTGAACACGGGAATCTCCGATTTAAGTGATTTACAAGCCTGCTAGAGTTAGCGGCAGGCAGACGAGTAATATCCACCATCTTAGTACGGATGAAGCCTGAGCTGTAATGTGAAGCTAATTGAAGCTGGTTAGCCCAAAGGCCCGCAGATGGCGATATTGAGTCGTGTCATCTTACCGTCCAAATTTGTATTTTATTTCACCTTTATTTAACCAGGTAAGCCAGTTGAGAACAAGTTCTCATTTACAACTGCGACCTGGGGCCTGTTGCACAAAACTAGGATAAGGGATTAAGCCAGGATATCTTGGTGATCCTGGCTCAATTGATCCGTAATCCGGTTGCACTAAAGATGGATAGGGGGCAGGAGGATATGTTATGGTATAAATTACCATGGAGATTTATTCTGTGGAGCTAGCCTGCTCCAGACCAGGCTAAATTCCAGGATCTATTTAATCTCATCCCTAATGTCAGTCAGCAGTCACCACAAATGGAAACCAATAGTTATTTCACTGCTCACTATACATTGTTATCACATATAACTAGACCCACTGTCATTATTTAAACGTTTGTGATCATTAATTTCAATGATTTTGGATAAAAAATGATTTTTAGATGATGTTGCTATCATTAGATAATTTACAGTTTCCCATAGACTATAAGGCTATATATAAAATGATAGAATATTAGGGCCACAGAGGGGAAAAAAACACAAGTCATAATATTGTAACCAGTTGTTTTAAAGGAGGACAGTTGTTAAAATGACAGATGTGGGGCATTTCGTGAAATTGTACTTCAGTATGGTTTCATAAACAAAGACATGCTGATGTGCCAGAATATTAAGTATCACATTGTCATAAGTATCAAAACTGTAAAAACAATATGTAGCTTTTCTGCAGAAAGAACCAGCCTCATAAATTTATGACTTTATCCTTTTTCTTCAGTGTGGCCCTAGTACTCTGTCATATAAACAAATACACATTCCATATGAATATAAAAACACAATGTGTAACATTATGTTCCTTTATTGAATAAGGACAAAACAAAGCAGGTAAACCATCAGCTCCTTTCGAAACTGAAGTCACAGTGACTCTACAAGATGGAAAGCACAGAATCCAAGCATATTATACAAAATGATACATACACATTCAAAGGTCTGTATATAACACACCCTGCATGTCTGCACACTAAAATAAATGCAGGACAAATCCATACACATCAACTGAACAGACAAATGAATGGATGCAGTAGCCTCCCTGCAGCCTTGTATTACACACAGTATACCGCACAAACATCATAAGAGGCCAAATTCGTAAAAAAACGAACCCAAAAAAACCCAAATTCCTCTGCCACCGCAGGACATATTTAACCAAAATTGAAAGCACACATACTAACTAAAATAATTCAACACATATTGGTCCCTCAGCAGCCGACCACTGTCGTCATCAGGGAAGATTGCCGGATTGTCCCAGTCCATGGCTGGTGGCACTCTGGGGGCCCTCTCCTTCCTCAGGCAGGCCACATTGTGGAGGACAGCACAAGCCACAGTAATATCACATGCCCTAACAGGGCTGACCCTTAATTTGTGAAGGCAGTGAAAGCGTGCCTTCAGGAGGCCAAAGGTCATTTCAACTCTGGCCCTGGTCCTGGCATGGGCATGGTTGTAGGCCTGCTGTGCTTCCTGGGGGTCTGTGAAAGGTGTCAGGAGAAAAGGCTGGCAGCCATACCCCCTGTCTCCCAGCAACACACCAGAGAATTCACCTGTCAACACAAAATCTCATCATTACTACCTCATAAACACAGTGATATTCTTGACACAGCCATGATGGTTATAAATAGGGGTTGTGTGGCTTACCTTGTGATAGGCACTGATAGATTTCAGAGGCCCGAAAGATTCTGGAGTCATGGACTGAGCCAGGCCATTTTGCCACAACATTGCTGATCACACAGTCAGCATTGCAGACCATCTGAAATCATAAGATGAGGAATATTACACCAATCAATGCACATCACTGGCAATGCAGAGTGTTCGTCAATGGACAATATCAAAAAGTTATGTTCACCTGAACATTAATGCTGTGAAAGGATTTCCTATTCACAAAATCGGCCTCATGGGCACCTGAGGGGGCTTTTATCCTTATGTGTGTGCAGTCCACTGCACCAATGACATTGGGGAAACCTGTCACACAAAGTAATGAGTATCCTACTATGTGTTAACAGTTGTCCTGTAATTTGTAGATCCTCTTACCTGCAATCCTATAGAACTCCTCTTTGATGTCACAGAGTCTTCTGTGGCCAGGGAAGGAGATGAAGACATCTGCTAATGCTTTGATAGCCAGACACACACTCCTTATTGTGCGGCAAATTGTGGCCTTGTTCAGCTGTTCTGCATCCCCCACTGAGTACAGGAAGGCTCCACTAGCAAAAAAGCGCAAGGCCACACAAACCATTTGCTCCACACTCAGTGCATGGCTCCGTGCAGTGCGGTGCTTAATCCTGGGACCCAGTAGTCTGCATAGATACCTGATGCCATCTGCAGAAAACCTGTATCTTTCATATAGATGGTCATCAGGGAAGGCCAGTGGGTCCAACCGGTCCCTGAAGACCCTTTCTCGCCTGAAGGCTCTCCTCAGCACAAGTGCTTCTTCATCCACCACATCTCGCACGAATGGGCATGCCATTGTCAGAGCAGAAAGGAACACACAATTTTGGGCCTTCATATAGGCTAGTGGCCACACCTGGTGCTGGGGGGGTGGGCAAAAGAGGGCGATGCCTTATAACGATGACTTGGTTGTACTGATTGCTGGGAAAATAAAAAAAACCTTAGAAAGATGCCACCGTCCTGTGTGCTCACAATAAGAGCTCATATGTCATGGCTCACTTGACTTTACGAGAATATACCTAATTTTTATTTTGAGCTGTGTCATCTTCTTGGAGCTGGGGGTGGAAAGAAAAATAATGATTAATACATTTGTGTTACAGTTAGCATACAGTGTACATTGAAGGCATATCTCACCTCCCTCTCAAGTTTTTTTATTTCAAGGTCCAGTTTCCTAATTGTCCTCTTTTTTATTTCGGACTCCAGTGCAAGATTTTCCATCTTTTTCTTCTTGTACTGAATGTCTATGTCTGCCAGTTCTATTTGGCGCCGGAGGTGGTTGCCATACAACTTTCTGATAGCTTGTGAGCTCTGTGAACACAATACAATTAGCGCAGCTGGAATTTGGCAGGATGTGGTGTCCTTTTATTAATACGCACTATGTTGCCAGGCTGGTTTTCCCACTGTATAGCATCTGGGTCCTGTAAAAGAAATTAGATTTTTTTATTTTGATGAGGACTCCTCACCATTGTAGAGTAAATAGTACTTTCACAGTCTTAACATGATACCTCATGCCTTCTGGAATCCAGAGAGATGGTCTCCTCCTCATCATCGTCTCCATCATGTGCTGTTGCTGCTGCACTGGGGCCTTCACCCTATCACATTTAATCGGATTCATATTGAAGCTAGTAGACAAGACATGCCAGGCCTACAGTATGCCTTTGATGGAGTACTCACTGGATCAGCATCGTCTGGTGCTTGTGCTGGTGGCTCTAACAGGAACACAGTGCTGCCAGACACTGCAAGGCAATAGGTAAACCAAAGTCAGACAGTCCAAATTGATTCAATATGAATGTGGTTGTATCCCATGTAGAGATGGAAGGACATACCTTGAATGAAGCGGGTGGCATCTTGGGAGGAACCTATGCTCGTCTCTTTCCCCCCAGGGATCCCCTCTAAGACGGGCCTGCCTTTATTTAGCTCCAAGGCCATGTCCTCTGCTGGGGTAAGGTCAGCCTTTGGTGACCCACCACCCGTGCCTTGTCTGTGGGTATTCTTTTTCACTGCTAAAACAGTACAGACAATGTGTGAGCAGGCACCTTCTGGGTACAAAATATGCTTGTGCTTTGTTAAATATTAGTCAGGGACCATACCATTCTGCAGAATGTTCTTGTATTTGATTTTGACCTGCTGCCATGTCCGTTTTGGCCCGTTCATGTTTAATCTACACACACACACACACACACACACACACACATTTAATGGAGTCACACTGCAAAAAATTACTTGGTATTTTTGTCTTGTTTTCAGTAAAAATATCAAAAAATGTATCATAGCTTTATACAGTGTGATGGAGTTACTTTACACAATTTCACTCATATCTGCAGTGCATTTCAATTAAAAATTTAACCGTTTCATAATTACAGTACAACTGCATTTTTGGAGATGTGAATTAAATATTTGAATTGTAATTGTGATGTTTCAGCGGAGCGGTGAGTGTGTAATTGTGCACTACTTACGCATTCAGGCGGTCTGCAATACTTTGCCACGCTTTTTCTCTTTGCTTTATCACTGTGGCGGTGTTGCCTTTCTTCTTAATTATATCTTTTACCTCCTCGTATGCCTCCATGAGGATTTGTGCTTCCGACGGGGAAAAGTACGCGGCTCTAGTTGCCATGGTAAATCAGTTAATCTGTGATCTGTGGCGGGGTCTATTTGAGTGAGCCGTGAGCGCGCACCTATCCAGGATTGGTTTCACCTGGCTTAATGAATCCGTGTCTGCTCATCCTGGCTTGGTCTTTGTGCAACCAATTAAGCCTGGACGCACATGTTTTGGCTTCATTGAGCTCAGCTGAGTCATTTATCCCGGATGTCTTAATTCTACTTTTGTGCAACAGGCCCCTGGCCAAGATAAAGCAAAGCAGTGCGATAAAAACAACAACACAGAGTTACATATGGGGTAAAACAAAATATAAAGTCAAAAATACATATACAGTGTGTGCAAATGTAGCAAGTTATGGAGGTATGGCAATAAATAGGCCATAGTGCAAAATAATTACAATTAATATTAACACTGGAATGATAGATGTGCAAAAGAAAAGATGATGTGCAAATAGAGATACTGGGGTGCAAATTAGCAAAATAAGTAACAATATGGGGATGAGGTAGTTGGGTGGGCTAATTTCAGATTGGCTGTGTACAGGTGCAGTGATCGGTAAGGTGCTCTGACAACTGATGCTTAAAGTTAGTGAGGGAGATAAGCGTCTCCAGCTTCAGAGATTTTAGTCCTAGGCCTAGGCCTATTTAGTTTAGCGTCACTTATATAAAAGTATGCGTTAAATGGCTTGACAGAAATGGTAGCAGAAGGTGAATGTGTGACTTTGTTGCACACATATCCAGATGATGCAGCGTCCCATTTTGTGCCCACGGCTGTTGGTGTGATCGAGGCGTCAGGTTTTTGATTGAAGTGATTAGTGGAATTAAGATCAAGCCCCACCCCCAGCATGCAGAAGTGACGTCAACGCGTTTATATAAAAGTCGTCTGAGGAGAGGATTTGTTGTTGTGCGCTTGATACGATCGGAGTTGCAATAAAGACAGCTTTCAAACGGGAAAATGCTCACGAGTTGGAAGATCGTTGTTCCTTTGCTCGCGGTGGCATTCATGGTGGCGAGCGCCAGTGGGATGCCGGGGGGCGTTACGGACGCAGATATGAATGACCGAGAGACCAGAGACGCACTGCAGTTCGCCGTGGTCGAATACAACAAGGGAACAAACGACCTGTATGTTAGGCAGGTTGCGAAGGTTATCAAGGCTCAGCAACAGGTCAGTCCCTTTTACATATCCTTTCATTAGTTGAATGGAGACTGTTGGTGGTTCATTGTATAGCGTAGTTTCCTCATTTTTCGTTCCGCGGTTCAAATGTAGTAATTTAGGGTGCGTTCATAAATTCACTGACTACCTTCTTACTAACGCGCGACACTTGTCGAATATGACGGGTGCCAGGAAACATCGGCAATAAAACGTAATAAATTGTTGGTAGCAGTACAGTTAGTCACCATCGCTCTAGATAACATGACAGCAGCCTACCCAGCTCTGCTAGGCAGTGGGGTGAAAATACTTTAAAGTACTACTTTAGTCGTTTTTTTTCTGGGGTATCTGTACTTTCCTGTTTGACTACTTTTACTCCTCTAAATTCCAAAATAGTACATTATTTTCTTTTTCCCTGACACCCAAAAGTGCTCGTTACATTTCAAATGCTTAGTAGTGATTAGCTAGTAAATTGTTTTGTAGTGTGCCCCTGGCTATCCGTGGGGAAAAAAAGAATCGTGCCATCTGGTTCTTAAATTTATAAGGAATGTGAAATACTTTTACTCAAGTACTATTTTACTGGGTGACTTTTACTTGAGTCATTTTCTATTAAGCTATCTTTTAGTTTTACGGAAGTATAACAACTGGGTACTCTTTCCACCACTGCTAGGTTGAGTAAAATGGTCAGTGAGGTTCTCTCATTTGTCTGGAAGTAGCTAGCAAGCTAACCAACTTTATGCCTCGATCCCACCGACAGTGTCACCAGAAGTAGTCATTTCCAATAGAAGGCTGCGTTTGCCTTGCAGCGTTGCAGTGAGTTCTGTGGCGCATATGTTTGATTTAATCGAATGTATTAATCAAACTATGCGTTGATGGCTTGACAGAAATGGTAACAAAAAGTGAATGTTGGACACATATCCAGATGACGCTGCGTACCATTTTGCGCTGTTTCCTGTCGGTGTGATCGCGGCGTTAGCTTGACTGCTTCCACGTCGTTCATTTTCCATAGAATGCATAGCATTTACATTATTACATTTACGTCATTTAGCAGAGGCTCTTATCCAGAGCGACTTACAAATTGGTGCATTCACCTTATGATAGCCAGTGGGACAAACACTTTACTATATATATATATATATATATATATATAAAAAAAAAATTGTGGGGGGGGTAGAAGGATTACTTTATCCTATCCCAGGTATTCCTTAAAGAGGTGGGGTTTCAAGTGTCTCCGGAAGGTGGACATAGCCACTTGTTATGGAGACATAGCCACTTGTTGATTATCCCCTACATAATTGGTGACGAGTGGAGACCATGGGATCCTATTGTCGGGAGTAAACATGCTAGGACTAATGTGATTTATAAGATGCTCAGTTGACCATTATGCAGTGGAGAACTTCTCATTTCTAAACCATAGTCGTCTGCACTTTTATTTTAAGACCACAGCGTTATTTCAGTTCTACCCATCGAAATGGAATCACTAGAACAGGTTCCTCATTCAAGTCAATTGGTCCCTCCATACAAGTAAGTTGGGTGATTTCTAGTTCCATGGTCTGACGCGCTGACCCATCCTCTCTACAGGTGGTAGCAGGGATGAAGTACATCTTCACAGTGCGGATGGTCAGGACCCTGTGCAGGAAGAGAGGCATGGTGAAGGACTGCGCCGTGCATAAGGACCCGACTGCGGTAAGGACCACTATGCTAGCCTGGTCCCAGATCGGTTTGTGCTCAACAGACTGGCTCTAAATCTCAGTGCTTCCTATATGTCCGGTTAATGAATGGTTATTTTTTTAAGTTTATAACATGTTAATAATTTAGGCTATTGATAAACTACTTTTAAACCATTTGTAAATCCTACTTGTACTGTGTTACCCACTTCACTATTGAAGCAGTATTGAGTTAGATGTTACAAAATGCTTTGTTTGCAAAGCTAAGGATCAGTTCAGTTGACATATTTATAGACTGTGTGCAGCTTTTGGCAGTGTTCAAGAGCATCAAAACCGTGATGCATTGTGGGTACATTTTGACTGACTACTCTACAAATAATAAATAGTAGTTTATGATGCAAGGTGATTTGTAGCTCAGGCAGTCAGATACAATGCTGGCTGAAATGTTGATCAAGCCCTTTGTCTAGTGTTATGCTTGCTGAAAGGGTGTGATCATGCCAACTCGTGCTGTCTCCTCAGGCCTACCAGTGCATCTTTGAGGTGTGGAGCCGCCCCTGGCTGAACGCTATCCTGTTGACCAAGAATGAGTGCAAGCCGTAAAGACCCAATGGAGAGAAGACTTCAATTACATTTTAGTCATTTAGCAGACGCTCTTATCAATGTCTAGTCTTCCCAATAACAGTATGTATTACTAGTGGTGTTAGTCTTACCAATGCAGTTCAACCTCCTCTGACTACATCATAGACAAGAATCCAATGAATAATTTTTGAACTTACTGCATTCCCACACTAATATAGCACTTAATAAGAACTGCTGTCTTAAATTGAGTATTTAACTGACGGTTTGTAAACGCTATGCAACAGTTTAACTAAATAAAGAAATGGTTTGCAACACTTCCATGTGTCTTGGTGGCTCCAAACTTTTTCAATTTAAGAATGATGGAGGCCACTGTGTTCTTGGGGACTGTCAATTCTGCAGGCATTTTTTGGTACCCATCCCCAGATCTGTGCCTCGACAATCCTGTCTCGGAGCTCTATGGACAATTCCTTCGACCTCATGGCTTGGTTTTTGCTCTGACATGCACTGTCAACTGTGGGACCTTTATATAGACAGGTGTGTGCCTTTCCAAATCATGTCCAATCAATTGAATTTACTACAGGTGGACTCAACCAAGTTTTAGAAACCTCTCAAGGATGAGCAATGGAAACCGCATGCACCGGAGCACAATTTCGAGTCTCATAGCAAAGGATCTGAATACTTATGTGAATAAGGTATCTATTTTTATAAATTAGAAAACATGTCTAAAGCTGTTGCTTTGTCATTGTGGGGTAGTGTGTAGATGAGTAAATTATTTAACCTATTTTAGAATAAGGCTGTAATGTGGAAAAAGTGAAGGGGTCTGAATACTTTACGAATGCACTTGGTCTTGCTCATTTTATATTTCATTACAGCTGCAAGTCTCTTGGGCTATGTCTCTATAAGCTTGGCACATCTAGCCACTGTGGTTTTTGCCCATTCTTCAAGGCAAAACTGCTCCAGCTCCTTCAAGTTGGATGGGTTCCGCTGGTGTACAGCGGAACCCATCCAATTGGATTGAGGTCTGGATTCTCAATTGGATTGAGGTCTGGCTTTGACTAGGCCATTCCAAGACATTTAAATGATTCCCCTTAAACCACCCGAATGTTGCTTTAGCAGTATGCTTAGGGTCATTGTCCTGCTGGAAGGTGAACCTCCATCCCAGTCTCAAATCTCTGGAAGACTGAAACAGGTTTCCCTCAAGAATTTCCCTGTGTTTTGCGCCATCCATAATTTCTTCAATTCTGACCAGTTTCCCAGTCCCTGCCGATGGGGAAAAACATCCCCACAGCATGATGCTGCCACCACCATGCTTCACTGTGGGGATGGTGTTCTCGGGATGAGAGGTGTTGGGTTTGCGCCAGACATGGCGTTTTCCTTGACGGCCAAAAAGCTCAATTCTAGTCTCATCTGACCAGAGTATCTTCTTCCATATGTTTGGGGAGGCTCCCACATGCCTTTTGGCGTACACCAAAAAATTTGTATTTAAGCAATGGCTTTTTTTCTGCCCACTCTTCTGTAAAGCCCATCTCTGTGGAGTGTACGGCTTCAAATTAAATTTTATTTGCCACATGCGCCGAATACAACAGGTGTAGACATTACTGTGAAATGCTTACTTACAGCCCTTAACCAACAATGCATTTTTTTTTTTTATAAAAAAGTAAAATAAAACGGTGTTGAGAAAAGAGCAGAAGTAAAATATAATAACAGTAGGGAGGCTATATACAGGGGAGTACCAGTGCAGAGTCAATGTGCGGGGGCACTGGCTAGTTGAGGTAATATGTACATGTGGGTAGAGTTAAAGTGACTATGCATAAATAATTAAGAGTAGCAGCAGCGTAGAAATATGGGGTGGGGGGGGCAGTGCAAATAGTCCGGGTAGCCATTTGATTAGCTGTTCAGGAGTCTTTTTGCTTGGGGGTAGATGCTGTTGAGAAGCCTTTTGGACCTAGACTTGGCGCTCCGGTACCGCTTGCCGTGCGGTAGCAGAGGGAAGTCTATGACTAGGGTGGCTGGAGTCTTTGACAATGTTGAGGGCCTTCCTCTGATACCGCCTGGTATAGAGATCCTGGATGGCAGGAAGCTTGGCCCCAGTGATGTACTGGGCCATAAACACTACCCTCTGTAGTGCCTTGCGGTCAGAGGCCGAGCAGTTGCCATACCAGGCAGTGATGCAACCAGTCAGGATGCTCTCGATGGTGCAGCTGTATAACTTTTTGAGGATCTGAGCACCCATGCCAAATATTTTCAGTCTCCTGAGGGGGAATAGGCTTTGTCGTGCCCTCTTCACGACTGTCTTTGTGTGTTTGGACCATGATAGTTTGATGTGGACACCAAGGAACTTGAAGCTCTCAACCTGTTCCACTACAGCCCCGTCGATGAGAATGGGGGCATGCTCAGTCCTCTTTTTTTCCCCCCTGTAGTCCACAATCATCTTCTTTGTCTTGGTCAAGTTGAGGGAGAGGTTGTTATCCTGGCACCACACGGCCAGGTCTCTGACGACCTCCCTATAGGCTCTCATCGTTGTCGGTGATCAGGCCTACCACTGTTGTGTCGTCAGCAAACCTAATGATGGTGTTGGAGTCGTGCCTGGCCATGCAGTTATGGGTGAACAGGGAGTACAGGAGGGGACTGAGCACGCACCCCTGAGGGGCCCTCGTGTTGAGGATCAGCGTGGCAGATGTGTTGTTACCTACCCTTACCACCGGGGGGCGGCCTGTCAGGAAGTCCAGGATCCAGTTGCAGAGGGAGGTGTTAAGTCCCAGGATCCTTAGCTTAATGATGAGCTTTGAGGGCACTATGGTGTTGAATGCTGAGCTGTAGTCAATGAATAGCATTCTCACGTAGGTTTTCCTCTTGTCCAGGTGGGAAAGGGCAGTGTGGAGTGCAATAGAGATTGCATCATCTGTGGATCTGTTGGGGCGGTATGCAAATTGGAGTGGGTCTAGAGTTTCTGGGATAATAGTGTTGATGTGAGCGATGACCAGCACTTCATGGCTACAGACGTCAGTGCTATGGGTCGGTAGATCATGAATGAGTCACATTGACCACAGAACCCACAGAGGCGTTCCCAGACAGATCATGAATGAGTCACATTGACCACAGAACCCACAGAGGCGTTCCCAGACAGATCATGAATGAGTCACATTGACCACAGAACCCACAGAGGCGTTCCCAGACAGATCATGAATGCACTAACCGTAAGTCACTCTGGATAAGAGCGTCTGCTAAATGACTAAAATTGACAAATGGAAATGTAAGCACAAAATCTTACAACACAGCAGATCACCATTTTTGTTAGTTGAACATGAGGTCAATCTAAACTGCTGACCATCTCAAACCTCTCTGTCTCAGTGGATTCTCCATCTTTGAACCAGGCTACTAAATCAAATCAAATCACATTTGATTTGTTACATGCGCCGAATACAACAGGTGTAGACCTTTTCTCAGTTGGCCTAGACCCACTGTTGACCAGGCTCTCCAGTCTGCTTCTATTGTTTCACAGAAAACCTTTATTGACCTTAAATTAGTAATGAATGCAGGTTAAAAAAAATATTGTTTTCTAGAGCCCACAAAACTGATTTTATGATTTAAGCATATGTACCTTGGATGGATGATGATCGTGTCCCTGCTTACAAATATTTGGGCCTTTTGAATAGACGATAAGCTGTTAAAAAGCATTATTGATGAGTTAACTAAGAAGCTGAGAATAAAAAAATGGGCTTCTTCTACAGAAACGGGTCATGACTCTCACTAAATAGTAGAATTCAGATCACTCAGTTGACGTTCCTTCCTGTCCTAGACTATGACGACATCATCTACATAAATGCAGCTGCCACTTCATTAAAGCCGTTAAATCCAGTGTACCACAGGGAACTTAGTTTTATAACAGGTGACAGGTTTTGCTCTCATCGCTGCATGCTCTATCAGAAAGTAGGATGGCCCTCTGACCTCACGTAGGTCGAAATACTGCATTTTATTCATTTATAAACCCCTTTTGCAAAACCTCCCACATTACCAGACGTCTTTACTTACCCATAGAAGTACCAGTTACCATACCCCCTTCATTACCAGATGTCTTTACATACCCATAGAAGTACCAGTTACCATACCCCCACATTACCAGACGTCTTTACTTACCCATAGAAGTACCAGTTACCATACCCCCACATTACCTGACGTCTTTACTTACCCATAGAAGTACCAGTTACCATACCCCCACATTACCAGATGTCTTTACATACCCATAGAAGTACCAGTTAGTTTCCATATCCCCACATTACCTGACGTCTTTACATACCCATAGAAGTACCAGTTAGTTTCCATACCCCCACATTACCAGATGTCTTTACATACCCATAGAAGTACCAGTTAGTTTCCATATCCCCACATTACCTGACGTCTTTACATACCCATAGAAGTACCAGTTAGTTTCCATACCCCCACATTACCAGATGTCTTTACATACCCATAGAAGTACCAGTTAGTTTCCATACCCCCACATTACCAGATGTCTTTACATACCCATAGAAGTACCAGTTACCATACCCCCACATTACCTGATGTCTTTACATACCCATAGAAGTACCAGTTTCCATACCCCCATATTACCTCACGTCTTTACATACCCATAGAAGTACCAGTTACCATACCCCCACATTACCTGATGTCTTTACATACCCATAGAAGTACCAGTTTCCATACCCCCATATTACCTCACGTCTTTACATACCCATAGAAGTACCAGTTACCATACCCCCATATTACCTCACGTCTTTACATACCCATAGAAGTACCAGTTTCCATACCCCCATATTACCAGATGTCTTTACATACCCATAGAAGTACCAGTTTCCATACCCCCACATTACCTGACGTCTTTACATAACCATAGAAGTACCAGTTACCCAACCCCACATTACCTGACGTCTTTACATACCCATAGAAGTACCAGTTACCATACCCCCACATTACCAGACATCTTTACTTACCCATAGAAGTACCAGTTACCATACCCCCACATTACCAGATGTCTTTACATACCCATAGAAGTACCAGTTAGTTTCCATACCCCCACATTACCTGATGTCTTTACATCCCCATAGAAGTACCAGTTAGTTTCCATACCCCCACATTACCTGATGTCTTTACATCCCCATAGAAGTACCAGTTAGTTTCCAAACCAGATCACAGGGATGCTAACTGCTAACTCTGTTGCTACAGACTTAAGACTTAGATTTTACTGAGTTACAGTTCATATAAGGAAATCAGTCAATTGGAATAAATTAATTAGTCCCTAATCTATAGATTTCAAATGACTGGGAATACAGTTATACATATATGTTGGTGAGAGATACCTTTAAAAAAAAGTAGGGACGTGGATCAGAAAACCAGTCAGTATCTGGTGTGACCATTTGCCTCTCCTTTGCAAAGAGTTGATCAGGCTGTTGATTGTGGCCTGTGGAATGTTGTCCCACTCCTCTTCAATGACTGCGCGAAGTTGCTGGATATTGGCAGGAACTTGAACACGCTGTCGTACACATTGATCCAGAGCATCCCAAACATGCTCAATGGGTGACATGTCTGGTGAGTATGCAGGCCATGGAAGAAATGGGACATTTTCAGCTTCCAGGAATTGTGTACAGATCCTTGTGACATGGGGCAGTGCATTATCATGCTGAAACAGGAGGTGATGGCGGCAGATGAATGGCACGACAATGGGCCTCAGGATCTCGTCACGGTATCTCTGTGCATTCAAATTGCCATTCATCAAATGTGTGCACATAACCTGAGAGAAATAAGCTTTTTGTGCGTATGGAACATTTCTGGGATCTTTTATTTCAGCTCATGAAACATGGGACCAACACTTTACATGTTGCTTTTACATTTTTGTTCAGTATAGTTTCTTTGCACCCCATGTATGGAACAATCTTCAGATTGTCTTTTCGGGCAGTTCAGAGTGTTGAAGAGGACCTCTTTGCTGAAGAATGGAATTGTTTTTCATGAGTGTGTTTTATTATAATTATTTTTATTTTCTGGTGTATTTAATGTGAGTAATTGGTCTCAATGGGACTCCTTCTTAAAATAAAATTAAAATAATAATCTGTTTGTTTCCACAGCAGTCGATTTCCCTCCCGTAACTCAGAAAGTAAAGTGCTGGTTGTTGAAGTAACAGTTAGGGCCGTGGACAGACCTTTTGACGGGCAGTTGCTCAAAGTGAAAAAAGGGTACCCCCCCCCCCCCCCTAAAAATACAAAATTAACAAGCTAGCTTGTTTTACAGTTGGATGAGTGTGTTTTTGTAGAAAATAAAGGCCTATGCTAAAAAAAACAAACATATGCAAACATTTCTGTACAGTAGAGAATTATTAGGAATTTAAGACAAAAGTCGTCTTTTGTTGTTAGTTTATGTTTAGGGTGCCCCCTTTTTTGACTTTGAGCGCCTGCCGTCAAAAGGTCTGTGCATGGCCCTGCTCAAAAAGTAGCCACTACTCAAATTAGGCCCAGCTCTGGTCACCGGTAGCTTCTGCCTGCTCAAATTAGGCCCAGCTCTGGTCACCGGTAGCTTCTGCCTGCTCAAATTAGGCCCAGCTCTGGTCACCGGTAGCTTCTGCCTGCTCAAATTAGGCCCAGCTCTGGTCACCGGTAGCTTCTGCCTGCAGGAAGAGTCCAGTGAATGCTCGTGGAGGTGGAAAAGGAGCGGGGAAGGGGCATTCATTACCCGCCCCCCCATTTTGTTGAAATTAGCTAGTTTAATGGACAATTCTTTACATTTAACCCGCCAAGGTCAATGTCCGCTCCCCCGAGGAAATTCAATTAGCATAATAAAAATATCCCCATAAAAATCTGTCAGTTTAAGCTAGAGATCTTTTTTTTTTGTTGCATTGGATGCGTCTCAATCCACAGCATCCGCCCATGTAACACTTCCCAATCTGCAGTGAAAGGTGACAGAGCTAGAGCTGTGTTTGTCAGACCATGAGACATCCCGATAATCAGTCTTCTCACAAAATCGTCTGAACGGTTTGGCCTACAAACTATTATGACCTCTCTATGGAAAGATGACTCTCTCATCCATTTTGCTCTACGACCCCCACAAGCGTCTTGGGACTCGTCTGAAGTCGGTACAGCCGATCTGCCAACTTCTTTCTGTAGCGTCCAAACAGTTTGGGCTACACACTGATATGACCCCTCTGTGCAAAGGTGAGACTCTCACCTCACCTCATCACTCTGTGGAAAAGTGTTTTGCTCTAGGATGCCGACAGGCCTCACAAGACTCGTCTGAAGGTCCCCTGGTACCAGTTGAAAAAATTAATGAAAGTATATACAGTGGGGAAAAAATGTTTTAGTCAGCCACCAATTGTGCAAGTTCTCCCACTAAAAAAGATGAGAGAGGCCTGTAATTTTCATCATAGGTACACGTCAACTATGACAGACAAATTGAGGAAAAAAAATCCAGAAAATCAAATTGTAGGATTTTTTATGAATTTATTTGCAAATTATGGTGGAAAAAAAGTATTTGGTCACCTACAAACAAGCAAGATTTCTGGCTCTCACAGACCTGTAACTTCTTCTTTAAGAGGCTCCTCTGTCCTCCACTCGTTACCTGTATTAATGGCACCTGTTTGAACTTGTTATCAGTATAAAAGACACCTGTCCACAACCTCAAACAGTCACACTCCAAACTCCACTATGGCCAAGACCAAAGAGCTGTCAAAGGACACCAGAAACAAAATTGTAGACCTGCACCAGGCTGGGAAGACTGAATCTGCAATAGGTAAGCAGCTTGGTTTGAAGAAATCAACTGTGGGAGCAATTATTAGGAAATGGAAGACATACAAGACCACTGATAATCTCCCTCGATCTGGGGCTCCACGCAAGATCTCACCCCGTGGGGTCAAAATGATCACAAGAATGGTGAGCAAAAATCCCAGAACCACACGGGGGGACCTAGTGAATGACCTGCAGAGAGCTGGGACCAAAGTAACAAAGCCTACCATCAGTAACACACTACGCCGCCAGGGACTCAAATCCTGCAGTGTCAGACGTGTCCCCCTGCTTAAGCCAATACATGTCCAGGCCCGTCTGAAGTTTGCTAGAGTGCATTTGGATGATCCAGAAGAGGATTGGGAGAATGTCATATGGTCAGATGAAACCAAAATATAACTTTTTGGTAAAAACTCAACTTGTCGTGTTTGGAGGACAAAGAATGCTGAGTTGCATCCAAAGAACACCATACCTACTGTGAAGCATGGGGGTGGAAACATCATGCTTTGGGGCTGTTTTTCTGCAAAGGGACCAGGACGACTGATCCATGTAAAGGAAAGAATGAATGGGGCCATGTATCGTGAGAATTTGAGTGAAAACCTCCTTCCATCAGCAAGGGCATTGAAGATGAAACGTGGCTGGGTCTTTCAGCATGACAATGATCCCAAACACACCGCCCGGGCAACGAAGGAGTGGCTTCGTAAGAAGCATTTGAAGGTCCTGGAGTGGCCTAGCCAGTCTCCAGATCTCAACCCCATAGAAAATCTTTGGAGGGAGTTGAAAGTCTGTGTTGGCCAGCGACAGCCCCAAAACATCACTGCTCTAGAGGAGATCTGCATGGAGGAATGGGCCAAAATACCAGCAACAGTGTGTGAAAACCTTGTGAAGACTTACAGAAAACGTTTGACCTGTGTCATTGCCAACAAAGGGTATATAACAAAGTATTGAGAAACTTTTGTTATTGACCAAATACTTATTTTCCACCATAATTTGCAAATAAATGTATAAAAAATCCTTATTATTACAGGCCTCTCATCTTTTTAAGTGGGAGAACTTGCACAATTGGTGGCTGACTAAATACTTTTTTCCCCCACTGTATATACACCTGTTCTGAAAGGCCCCAGAGTCTGCAACACCACTAAGCAAGGGGCACCACCAAGCAAGCGGCACCATGAAGACCAAGGAGCTCTCCAAACAGGTCAGGGACAAAGTTGTTGAGAAGTACAGATCAAGGTTGGGTTATAAAAAAATATCTGAAACTTTGAACATCCCACGGAGCACCATTAAATCCATTATTAAAAAATTGAAAGAATATGGCACCACAACAAACCTGCCAAGAGAGGGCCGCCCACCAAAACTCATGGACCAGGCAAGAAGGGCATTAATCAGAGAGGCAACAAAGAGACCAAAGACAACCCTGAAAGAGCTGCAAAGCTACACAGCGGAGATTGGAGTATCTGTCCATAGATCCACTTTAAGCCGTACACTCTACAGAGCTGGGCTTTACGGAAGAGTGGCCAGAAAAAAGCCATTGCTTAAAGAAAACAATAAGCAAACACACTTGGTACTCTGGTAAAATGAGACTAAAATTGAGCTTTTTGGCCATCAAGGAAAACGCTATGTCTGGCGCAAACCCAACACCTCTCATCACCCCGAGAACACCATCCCCACAGTGAAGCATGGTGGTGGCAGCATCATGGTATAGAGATCCTGGATGGCAGGAAGCTTGGCCCCAGTGATGTACTGGGCCATAAACACTACCCTCTGTAGTGCCTTGCGGTCAGAGGCCGAGCAGTTGCCATACCAGGCAGTGATGCAACCAGTCAGGATGCTCTCGATGGTGCAGCTGTATAACTTTTTGAGGATCTGAGCACCCATGCCAAATATTTTCAGTCTCCTGAGGGGGAATAGACCAGCACTTCATGGCTACAGACGTCAGTGCTATGGGTCGGTAGATCATGAATGAGTCACATTGACCACAGAACCCACAGAGGCGTTCCCAGACAGATCATGAATGAGTCACATTGACCACAGAACCCACAGAGGCGTTCACAGACAGATCATGAATGCACTAACTGTAAGTCACTCTGGATAAGAGCGTCTGCTAAATGACTAAAATTGACAAATGGAAATGTAAGCACAAAATCTTACAACACAGCAGATCACCATTTTTGTTAGTTGAACATGAGGTCAATCTAAACTGCTGACCATCTCAAACCTCTCTGTCTCAGTGGATTCTCCATCTTTGAACCAGGCTACTAAATCAAATCAAATCACATTTGATTTGTTACATGCGCCGAATACAACAGGTGTAGACCTTTTCTCAGTTGGCCTAGACCCACTGTTGACCAGGCTCTCCAGTCTGCTTCTATTGTTTCACAGAAAACCTTTATTGACCTTAAATTAGTAATGAATGCAGGTTTTAAAAAATATTGTTTTCTAGAGCCCACAAAACTGATTTTATGATTTAAGCATATGTACCTTGGATGGATGATGATCGTGTCCCTGCTTACAAATATTTGGGCCTTTTGAATAGACGATAAGCTGTTAAAAAGCATTATTGATGAGTTAACTAAGAAGCTGAGAATAAAAAATGGGCTTCTTCTACAGAAACGGGTCATGACTCTCACTAAATAGTAGAATTCAGATCATTCAGTTGACGTTCCTTCCTGTCCTAGACTATGACGACATCATCCACATGAATGCAGCTGCCACTTCATTAACGCCGTTAAATCCAGTGTACCATAGGAAACTTAGTTTTATAACAGGTGACAGGTTGTGCTCTCATCGCTGCAAGCTCTAACAGAAAGTAGGATGGCCCTTTGACCTCACGTAGGTCGAAACACTGCATTTTATTCATTTATAAACCCCTTTTGCAAAACCTCCCACATTACCTGACGTCTTTACATACCCATAGAAATACCAGTTTCCATACCCCCACATTACCTGACGTCTTTACATACCCATAGAAGTACCAGTTTCCATACCCCCACATTACCTGACGTCTTTACATACCCATAGAAGTACCAGTTAGTTTCCATACCCCCACATTACAATCTGGATAATAACAGAAATAAGATCATAAGGCTAGAGAAATATATCGACAAATATTACTACAACAAGCAACACCCAAACATGACAGAAGACAAGCGTGGAGAGCCGATCCCCAAAAGAAAACGCGACTCATCGACAGATACAGATGATATATGCTTTTCACCACTGGGTATGGTAAGTGTGGAAAGCGACCTGTTGAAGTCGATAAATGACAAATTGGGCATATTAGAATTGGTCAGTAAAGACGTAAAAGAGTTGAAAGCGAGTCTTCAAATGAGTGACGAAAAAGCTTTGGTAATGGAGAAAGAAACCAAAGAAATAAAAGTGACAGTCTCTAAAATGGAAACGGACGTTAGGGAATTAAAAAAGGAGAACAATCTTATGAGAGAAGCCTTACTAGACATCCAAACTAGATCGATGAGGGAAAATCTAGTACTTACGGGTATTCAGGAAAAGGAGGGAGAAATAACAGAGAATATTATGAAGGACTTCCTGCATACAGCGCTACAAATCCCACTCGAGGCTGTCGATAAAATCCAACTAGAACGTGTACATCGTTTCGGAAAAAGAGGACAGAAATATGAGCGCCCAATCGTTGCCAAATTTGCTTTTTTTAAGGACAAAGCTATGGTGAAAAGCCTGGGAAAAAGACTTGCTGGCACGAAAATAGGCATGAATGATCAGTTCCCGAGGGAGATTGTAGAAAGGCGCAAAGTTCTGTATCCAATCTTCAAGGAAAACAGATTAAAAGGGAAACGTGTTGCACTAGTGGTGGATAAATTATATATTGACAACCAAATGTTCAGAGACACAAAGACTACTC
The DNA here is from genome assembly GCF_964263955.1 of Coregonus lavaretus. Taxonomy (NCBI): domain Eukaryota; kingdom Metazoa; phylum Chordata; class Actinopteri; order Salmoniformes; family Salmonidae; genus Coregonus; species Coregonus lavaretus. Next base: position 42,696,248 of record NC_140012.1, on the reverse strand, counting down.
CATGGCTATTCTAAAAGTTGTAATAGAGGAGTCAAATATTGGAGCACCTGATACTAGCAATGATAGGGATTGTAATATTAAATAACATTTATAGTAAGTATAGTATTTTATAAATGGATAAAACGATATAACAAGCAGAATAATACATCTTTATATACAAATAATTAGAACATGGCTTTTTTGGCGGGAGGTTGTTGTTTTGGCGGATGGTTGTTGTGGTTGGTCCTGTGTTCTCCCTGGCGTCCTTTCCCCCTTGCCGCAGATGTGGATGCGGGTGCGTTTGCACGCTCGGCCCATTTCTTCCGCAGTCAACCATGTGGTGTGCATTTTTGTGTTTGAAAAGGTGCGGCGTTAAGTGAGTGAGAGGGGAAATGGTTGCATATCCCAGAGCCGACCGGGGGTCTATGAACAGGGGTACTGAGAGAGAGAGCTTTCAATTTTGTGTAGATGAGGGATATACATTTTTAAATATAGTATACATCTAATCTAATTATTCATTGTCCTATCATGATGGAAAGATCCCTAACCCTATAACCTGGACACCCACCTGAGCGACCCATACACCAAAGAGAAGTTCCCATCTATTTTATGGACCTGCTGTGAATATGCAGCCTAAACAGAGAAATAAATGCGGTCAGAGACCTACTTGAGCAGCACCGCCCCCTCAAGATTCTGAGCCTGCCTGGCAGGGTTGGTCCTACAAAGCCAGAGCCCCCTGATGGGAGAGCAAAATATACAAGGAAATTCTCAAAGCTGCTAATGAGAACCTTGACGACCTTTTACCTAGCCGGTGGGGATTCCGGTGGGGTACGCCCACCCAGGTAGTGGCAGTGCTGGCAACACTGGCTGCAGTAACCCATGGGGAGGGGGTCACACTCGGACAATCAGAGAGGGGGTTTATCATTGTGGCCCAGGTGGCACAAAACAATCAAAGGTCTGACCGCATGGAGATGCTTGGGAAAATGGTTACAACAGGGGATCAGAGTGTTTGTGTCTCAGGTGAAGAGGGTGGATCTGATCTCCATCACCCAGGACTTGACATAGATTAAGTAGATTAATCAAATCTCACATTGTTATCAATTTCTGCTCAATCTTGCATGCTTTCTCAATCAGCTTTAACTGTATGTGCACTCGTAGATCAAGTTATTTCTCGAGTTGGGCTCTGGGATATAACAGCCGTTGAGTATCGGATTTTATGGTGGATTGTGGAGGGGGGGGGGTTGAGTGTGTTGGAGTATGTGAGTATGTGCGTGTGTGCTGGTCTGGCATCTGTTGTGGGGGGGGTGGGGATGTTGGGAGGGGGGGGGGTATGGGATGGACCGCGGGAATTATTTGCTAGGATAATAATTGCTTGTCAATGAATTAAATGTAATACAATGGCAATCCTGGTTATATGTTAGAATCCTATGCGTGAACTGCCAACATTATTACGCATATTAATTTATAATGATGGAAAATAGGATATGCATAATAAAAATAATAATAATAGTTATATAGATATATATATATATAGAGGTGAAAGCATTGGAAATGCTTTTGGCGGTTAACCTGCTTCTGTTTTGTGGGTGGCACTGTGTGCTGTTATCGATGGATGGGTCCTGGCCTCTCGGGGCCTTAGGGATACGGAGGGACATGGGTGGGATGCTGATCACTGGGATGACGGCTCAACTTGGGATGGGGAGGGGCTTTAGCGGGGGAATTAGTGGAGAACAATTGAAGGGTTACACCTTAGCAATGCAAATATCACGGTACAGCTATATGGACACTCAATCATTACGCTATTTTTTATTGATAAATTTACAAACATATATAATGATAAATAGACTTGAAACTTGTATCTCATTATGGTGTATGGTGAAATAAGTATAGCCAGTTATAATTGTAATGGCTTAGCTGATAATAACAAAAGAAGAACAATATTTACATGGCTCAAAGAGAAGGAATATAATATCTATTGCATACAGGAAACTCATTCAACAATTCGAGATGAAGTAGCGTGGAAAAAAGAATGGGGGGGGGAAATATACTTCTCCCATGGGCAAAGAAATTCAAAAGGGGTGATGATATTAATTAATAGTAATTTCGATCCAAATGTGCAAATTGTCCAAATAGATACGCAAGGTAGATGGATTATTTTAAATATGGTATTGGACCATAAACAGATATGGCTCATTAACCTTTACGGACCAAATAATGATGATCCACAATTCTTTGACAATATATATAATAAATTATCAAGCCTGCAAGCAACTCAAGACAATATTATTATGGTGGGGGATTATAATACTGTTTTAAATAGCTCAATGGACCGAAAAGGAAATCACACCACAAACAATCACCCACATGCTCTTAAGGAAATTGTGAATGTCATGGATACATTAGAACTAGTAGATATATGGAGGCTTAAATATGCTGATCTAGTGAGATATACATGGCGGAGACTGAATCAAGCTAGTCGTCTTGACTTCTTTCTTATCTCATTCTCGTTGGCACCAAAAGTAAAAAAAAGTGTTGATAGGGGACAGAATGCGGTCGGACCATCATATAATAGGCATATACATTACTCTGACTGAATTTCCACGTGGGCGAGGATATTGGAAATTTAATCAAAGCCTATTAGATGATAATTTATTTATAATTAGAACAAAGGAATTTATAACTGACTTTTTCCAACATAACATAGGTACAGCGAATCCCCTTATTGTATGGGACAACTTTAAATGTGCCTTTAGAGGCCATGCAATTCAGTACTCATCTCGAAAACAAAAGCAATTTAGGTTAATAGAGTTTATACTAAGAAAGGAAATAGAAAGTCTAACAGAACAGATAGATGGCAATAAAAACTGTAACATAGAGGCTCAGAATAAATTAGAGGAAAAACAAAAAGAAATGGAAAAACTTATTCAAGAAAGATCAAGTGTAATATATTATAAAAATAAAGCAAACTGGATGGAATATGGGGAAAAATGCACAAAATTCTTTTTTAATCTTCAACATAGGAATGCTACCAAAAAGAACTTAATGAAACTGGTTACAATTGACGGAGTCACCCATAATTCACCTAATGATATTTTGAAGGAAGAAACAAAGTATTTTAAGCATATGTTTTCTTTTCAGTCGCCTCCATCTCCTCTAACTGAAGCTAATTGTAGAGATTTTTTTTCTATTGATAATGTCAAATTAACAGCCACACAGAAAGACTCATGTGAAGGTGAAATTACAGAGGAGGAACTTCTGGATGCAATTAAAGACTTTAAGTCCGGGAAAACTCCAGGGTTGGATGGCATACCAATCGAGGTATACCAAACCTTTTTTGATATACTAAGAGGACCGTTATTAGCATGTTTTAACCACTCCTATGTAAATGGTAGATTATCTGACACTCAAGAAGAGGGTCTGATCTCATTATTACTGAAACAGGATACAAGTGGAAAATATAAAGATCCAGTCCATTTACAAAATTGGAGGCCCCTTACACTTCAGTGTTGTGATGCAAAAATCCTAGCAAAATGTATAGCGCATAGAATTAAAAAGGTATTGTCGGATATTATTCATTCTAATCAGACAGGTTTTTTACATGGAAGATACATTGGAGATAATATAAGGCAAGTATTGGAAACAATAGAACACTATGGAAAATATGGGAAACCAGGCCTGCTATTCATAGCAGACTTCGAAAAGGCATTTGATAAAGTTCGACTGGAATTTATATATAAATGCCTGGAGCATTTCAATTTTGGAGAATCTCTTATAAAATGGGTCAAAATCATGTATAGTAACCCTAGGTGTAAAATAGTAAATAATGGCTATTTCTCAGAAAGTTTTAAACTATCAAGAGGAGTGAAACAAGGTTGTCCACTATCGGCATATCTATTTATTGTGGCCATCGAGATGTTAGCTATTAAAATCAGATCCAATAATAATATCA
>NC_140012.1:42577320-42687320 GCF_964263955.1 Coregonus lavaretus | reverse complement strand
CCACAGCATCCGCCCATGTAACACTTCCCAATCTGCAGTGAAAGGTGACAGAGCTAGAGCTGTGTTTGTCAGACCATGAGACATCCCGATAATCAGTCTTCTCACAAAATCGTCTGAACGGTTTGGCCTACAAACTATTATGACCTCTCTATGGAAAGATGACTCTCTCATCCATTTTGCTCTACGACCCCCACAAGCGTCTTGGGACTCGTCTGAAGTCGGTACAGCCGATCTGCCAACTTCTGTCTGTAGCGTCCAAACAGTTTGGGCTACACACTGATATGACCCCTCTGTGGAAAGGTCAGACTCTCACCTCACCTCCTCACTCTGTGGAAAAGTGTTTTGCTCTAGGATGCCGACAGGCCTCACAAGACTCGTCTGAAGGTCCCCTGGTACCAGTTGAAAAAATGAATGAAAGTATATATGGAGACTGTTTAGTGCCAAAAATAAGGGGTTAAATGCATGTCAAACAAATAGCAAATGTTTCCTAATCGTTCTTATATCTCCAGATATAGGACAGACACTTCAGAACAACATTTGTATGGGCTAATAGCAGTAAGACCAAATACACATTTTCATCAAATACTTTTTTTATATATATTTTTGATACTTCAAGGGGACTTGGTATGACCTTCTTAAGAGTCTAAGCCCTGACTAAACCCTGACTAAACCCTGACTAAGCCCTGACTAAACCCTGACTAAACCCTGACTAAACCCTGACTAAACCCTGACTAAACCCTGACTAAGCCCTGACTAAACCCTGACTAAACCCTGACTAAGCCCTGACTAAACCCTGACTAAACCCTGACTAAACCCTGACTAAGCCCTGACTAAACCCTGACTAAGCCCTGACTAAGCCCTGACTAAACCCTGACTAAGCCCTGACTAAGCCCTAAATAAGCCCTGACTAAGCCCTGACTAAACCCCCCCCCGGCTTAGACAAGGTTTAGACTCTTATGGGTTAAAATAGCAAGAGAGAAAAGTGACAAAAAGTAAAATAAAGATGTATTAATTAAAATAAAATAAACAATCTGAAAGGGCTTTTCTCATAGAGCACCTGCACTTTTGCCCTCCTATCCGTGCCTGTGTGTGTGGGCACACACCAATAAGAGTGGTGAATTTGCCATCACTCTGAAAGAGCCTGCATGCTGGCCGCTCTGCCACAGAGACTTAAGAACTACAGATGTATCAATCAATTGCTATTTGTATGTGAAAATGTCATTGGATGCATTTGTTCCATCGTTAACATTTTTTTGTTGGTGGCCCAGTTTGAGGGTGTTTTAAAATATCTCCTAATTTCACTGTGACCTGCTGCTGCTGACTACCAGGCAGTGGGGAGGGCTGTTGGTGAGGGAGGGAGTGGGTTTGTTTGACATTGCAGCTGAAATAACTACTCATTATTATTTGTAAATCAGTCAGTCAGTCACCATTTACCCACAATGCATCATGGGTTTGATGCTCTCTAAAACGGCCAATGAGTGAGTGGTGGGGAGGGCTGGACTGGGACGGCTGGAGGGGTGTATGTGTTGAGAGAGCGCTGCAGGCAGCTGGGTGAGTGTGTTGAGAGAACGCTGCAGGCAGCTGGGTGAGTGTGTTGAGAGAACGCTGCAGGCAGCTGGGTGAGTGTGTTGAGAGAGCGCTGCAGGCAGCTGGGTGAGTGTGTTGAGAGAGCGCTGCAGGCAGTTGGGTGAGTGTGTTGAGAGAGCGCTGCAGGCAGCTGGGTGAGTGTGTTGAGAGAGCGCTGCAGGCAGCTGGGTGAGTGTGTTGAGAGAGCGCTGCAGGCAGTTGGGTGAGTGTGTTGAGAGAGCGCTGCAGGCAGCTGGGTGAGTGTGTTGAGAGAGCGCTGCAGGCAGCTGGGTGAGTGTGTTGAGAGAGCGCTGCAGGCAGAGCAGGCAGCTGGGTGAGTGTTGAGAGAGCGCTGCAGGCAGCTGGGTGAGTGTGTTGAGAGAGCGCTGCAGGCAGAGCAGTCAGCTGGGTGAGTGTGTTGAGAGAGCGCTGCAGGCAGCTGGGTGAGTGTGTTGAGAGAGCGCTGCAGGCAGAGCAGTCAGCTGGGTGAGTGTGTTGAGAGAGCGCTGCAGGCAGCTGGGTGAGTGTGTTGAGAGAGCGCTGCAGGCAGTTGGGTGAGTGTGTTGAGAGAGCGCTGCAGGCAGCTGGGTGAGTGTGTTGAGAGAGCGCTGCAGGCAGTTGGGTGAGTGTGTTGAGAGAGCGCTGCAGGCAGTTGGGTGAGTGTGTTGAGAGAGCGCTGCAGGCAGTTGGGTGAGTGTGTTGAGAGTGCGCTGCAGGCAGTTGGGTGAGTGTGTTGAGAGAGCGCTGCAGGCAGCTGGGTGAGTGTGTTGAGAGAGCGCTGCAGGCAGCTGGGTGAGTGTGTTGAGAGAGCGCTGCAGGCAGCTGGGTGAGTGTGTTGAGAGAGCGCTGCAGGCAGTTGGGTGAGTGTGTTGAGAGAGCGCTGCAGGCAGCTGGGTGAGTGTGTTGAGCGAGCGCTGCGGGCAGCTGGGTAAGTGTGTTGAGAGAGCGCTGCAGGCAGTTGGGTGAGTGTGTTGAGAGAGCGCTGCAGGCAGTCGGGTGAGTGTGTTGAGAGAGCGCTGCGGGCAGCTGGGTGAGTGTGTTGAGAGAGCGCTGCAGGCAGTTGGGTGAGTGTGTTGAGAGAGCGCTGCAGGCAGCTGGGTGAGTGTGTTGAGAGAGCGCTGCAGGCAGTTGGGTGAGTGTGTTGAGAGAGCGCTGCAGGCAGAGCAGTCAGCTGGGTGAGTGTGTTGAGAGAGCGCTGCAGGCAGCTGGGTGAGTGTGTTGAGAGAGCGCTGCAGGCAGTTGGGTGAGTGTGTTGAGAGAGCGCTGCAGGCAGCTGGGTGAGTGTGTTGAGAGAGCGCTGCAGGCAGTTGGGTGAGTGTGTTGAGAGAGCGCTGCAGGCAGTTGGGTGAGTGTGTTGAGAGAGCGCTGCAGGCAGTTGGGTGAGTGTGTTGAGAGTGCGCTGCAGGCAGTTGGGTGAGTGTGTTGAGAGAGCGCTGCAGGCAGCTGGGTGAGTGTGTAGAGAGAGCGCTGCAGGCAGCTGGGTGAGTGTGTTGAGAGAGCGCTGCAGGCAGCTGGGTGAGTGTGTTGAGAGAGCGCTGCAGGCAGTTGGGTGAGTGTGTTGAGAGAGCGCTGCAGGCAGCTGGGTGAGTGTGTTGAGCGAGCGCTGCGGGCAGCTGGGTAAGTGTGTTGAGAGAGCGCTGCAGGCAGTTGGGTGAGTGTGTTGAGAGAGCGCTGCAGGCAGTCGGGTGAGTGTGTTGAGAGAGCGCTGCGGGCAGCTGGGTGAGTGTGTTGAGAGAGCGCTGCAGGCAGTTGGGTGAGTGTGTTGAGAGAGCGCTGCAGGCAGCTGGGTGAGTGTGTTGAGAGAGCGCTGCAGGCAGTTGGGTGAGTGTGTTGAGAGAGCGCTGCAGGCAGAGCAGGCAGCTGGGTGATTGTGTTGAGAGAGCGTTGCAGGCAGCTGGGTGAGTGTGTTGAGAGAGCGCTGCAGGCAGAGCAGGCAGCTGGGTGAGTGTGTTGAGAGAGCGCTGCAGGCAGCTGGGTGAGTGTGTTGAGAGAGCGCTGCAGGCAGCTGGGTGAGTGTGTTGAGAGAGCGCTGCGGGCAGCTGGGTGAGTGTGTTGAGAGAGCGCTGCAGGCAGCTGGGTGAGTGTGTTGAGAGAGCGCTGCAGGCAGCTGGGTGAGTGTGTTGAGAGAGCGCTGCAGGCAGCTGGGTGAGTGTGTTGAGAGAGCGCTGCAGGCAGAGCAGGCAGCTGGGTGAGTGTGTTGAGAGAGCGCTGCAGGCAGCTGGGTGAGTGTGTTGAGAGAGCGCTGCAGGCAGCTGGGTGAGTGTGTTGAGAGAGCGCTGCGGGCAGCTGGGTGAGTGTGTTGAGAGTAGCACCAGCATGAGTGCACGTCATGACATCACTCAGGCTTTGTGGGTAGGTTTTGAGTTGTCATTGGGCTGGAGCTTTTTTGCTAGACCTGGCAACCATGCCCTGATTCCGCCATTCCTGAAGAGGGTGGCTTTACACATCCTCATCACGAGCTCCACAAACCCTGAAGGCTTGTCAACTTCAACCCTGGTTTCAACCACATGAAATGCAGCCTAGCAGAACCTGCTGTGGGAATCTCCCTTGATATAAAACCTTTGCTTCCTCATGTCTCTCAGAACATGAAATAGGCTAGAGGCCAATCCTCCTACCCAAGGTATAGCAAAGCACAACCATCTCCTACCCAAGGTATAGCAAAGCACAACCATCTCCTACCCAAGGTATAGCAAAGCACAACCATCTCCTACCCAAGGTATAGCAAAGCACAACCATCTCCTACCCAAGGTATAGCAAAGCACAACCATCTCCTACCCAAGGTATAGCAAAGCACAACCATCTCCTACCCGAGGTATAGCAAAGCACAACCATCTCCTACCCGAGGTATAGCAAAGCACAACCATCTCCTACCCAAGGTATAGCAAAGCACAACCATCTCCTACCCAAGGTATAGCAAAGCACAACCATCTCCTACCCAAGGTATAGCAAAGCACAACCATCTCCTACCCGAGGTATAGCAAAGCACAACCATCTCCTACCCGAGGTATAGCAAAGCACAACCATCTCCTACCCAAGGTATAGCAAAGCACAACCATCTCCTACCCAAGGTATAGCAAAGCACAACCATCTCCTACCCAAGGTATAGCAAAGCACAACCATCTCCTACCCAAGGTATAGCAAAGCACAACCATCTCCTACCCAAGGTATAGCAAAGCACAACCATCTCCTACCCAAGGTATAGCAAAGCACAACCATCTCCTACCCAAGGTATAGCAAAGCACAACCATCTCCTACCCAAGGTATAGCAAAGCACAACCATCTCCTACCCAAGGTATAGCAAAGCACAACCATCTCCTACCCAAGGTATAGCAAAGCACAACCATCTCCTACCCAAGGTATAGCAAAGCACAACCATCTTCTACCCAAGGTATAGCAAAGCACAACCATCTCCTACCCAAGGTATAGCAAAGCACAACCATCTCCTACCCAAGGTATAGCAAAGCACAACCATCTCCTACCCAAGGTATAGCAAAGCACAACCATCTTCTACCCAAGGTATAGCAAAGCACAACCATCTCCTACCCAAGGTATAGCAAAGCACAACCATCTCCTACCCAAGGTATAGCAAAGCACAACCATCTTCTCCCAAATATGACATGGATGGTTGTATAAAAATATTTTACTACCTTAGACTGGGGGCGAAGATTTACATTCCAACAGGACAATGACCCCAAGTATACAGCCAAAGCAACGCTGGAATGGCTTCAGAACAAGAATGTGAAAGTGAGTGGCCCAGCCAAAGACTTGAATCTCATTGAAAATCTGTGGAAAGACTTGGAAGATTGCTATTCACCGCCGCTCTCCATCTAACTTAACAGAGCTAGAGAAAATCAGCAAGCAAGAATGGGAGAAAATCCCCAAATCCAGATGTGATACAGACATACCAAAGACGACTCAAAGCTGCAATGGCCGACAAAGATGCTTCTACAAAGTATTGACTCTGGTGTGGATACTTATGTAAATGATATATCTGTATTTCATTTTCAATACATTTGCAAACATTTCTAAAATGTTTTCACTTTGTCATTATGGGGTATTGTGTGTAGATGGGTGAGTTCAAAACATTGATTTAATCAATTTGGAGTATTCACACCCAAGTCAATGCATGTTAGAATCTGCTTTGGCAGTGATTACAAGCTGTGAGTCTTTCTGGGTAAGTCTCAGAGCTTTGCACACCTGGCTTGTACAATATTTGCACATTATTATTTAAAAAATTCTAAAAGCCCTGTCAAGTGGGTTGTTGATCATTGCTAGACAGACATTTTCATGTCTTGTCTTAGTTTTGACTTAAATCGGCTTGAAAATCTAACACGGCCACTCGAACATTCAATGTTGTCTTGGTAAGCAACTCCAGTGTATATTTTGCCTTGTGTTTTAGGTTATTGTCCTGATGAAAGGTGTATCTTCTCAGTATATCCATAATGACCACCCATACACAAAAATGTATGCACGCATGACTGTAAGTCGCTTTGGATAAAAGCGTCTGCTAAATGGCATATTATTATTATTATTATTATTATTATAATATTTGGTTAAACTCATGGGTACGCTAGCAATTTACATATTAGTCATTTAGCAGACGCTCTAATCCAGAGCAATTTACAGTTAGTGCATTCATCTTAAGGTAACTAGGTGAGACAACCACATTTCTCAGTCATAGTAAGTACATTTATTCCTCAAAGTAGCCATCAGCAAAGTCAGAGCTAGTCAAGTGCAGGTTCAATGATTATACATTTTTATTTTATTTTTTTGGGGGGGGGGGGTAGGAATATTTAAGATACTGTTTGAAGGTTTTTTTGTGTGAGACCAGAGGACTCAGTAGGCTGAGTGAATGAGTAGTTGATGTCGTCAACATTATTTATTTTTTGAAACAATTTTTTTTTTTTTACATTTCATTTCACCAATTTGGACTATTTTGTGTATGTCCATTGCATGAAATCCAATGAAAATCTATTTAAATTACAGGTTGTAATGCAACAAAATAGGAAGAACGCCAAGTGGGATGAATACTTTTGCAAGGCACTGTATGTTCATTTTTATTTTTCAATTATACTTTTTTTGGTAGGTGTATTGAGGCTTGAAATACATTTATTTTATTTTATAATACACAGATATTTTTTGGAATAGATTAGATTAGAATATAATATACAGTATCAGTCAAACTGATTCAAGTGTTTTCTACATTGTAGAATAATAGTGAAGACATCAAAACTATGACAAAACATAAATGGAATCATGTAGTAACTAAAGAAGTGTTAAACAAATCAAAATATATTTTATATTTGAGATTCTTCAAAGTAGCCACCCTTTGCCTTGATGACAGCTTTGCACTCTTGCCATTCTCTCAACCAGCTTCATGAGGTAGTCACCTGGAATGCATTTCAATTAACAGGTGTGCCTTGTTAAAAGTTAATTTGTGGAATTTCTTTCCTTCTTAATGAGTTTGAGCCAATCAGCTGTGTTGTGACAAGGTAGGGGTGGTATACAGAAGATAGTCCTATTTGGTAAAAGACCAAGTCCATATTATGGCAAGAACAGCTCAAATAAGCAAATAGAAATGACAGCCCATCATTACTTTAAGACATGAAGGTCAGTCAATACGGAAAATGTCAAGAACTTTAAACGTTTCTTCAAGTGCAGTCACAAAAACCATCAAGCGCTATGATGAAACTGGCTCTCATGAGGACCGCCACAGGAAAGGAAGACCCAGAGTTACCTCTGCTGCAGAGGATAAGTTCATTAGAGTTACCAGCCTCAGAAATTGCATCCCAAATAAATGTTTCACAGAGTTCAAGTAACAGACACATCAACATCAACTGTTCAGAGGAGACTGTGTGAATCAGGACTTCATGGTTGAATTGCTGCAAAGAAACCACTACTAAAGGACACCAATAAGAAGAAGATACTTTCTTGGGCCAAAAAACACGAGCAATGGACATTAGACCGGTGAAAATCTTTCCTTTGGTCTGATGAGTCCATATTTGAGATTTTTGGCTCCAACCTCTGTGTCTTTGTGAGACGCAGAGTAGGTGAACGGATTATCTCTGCATGTGTAGTTTCCAACGTGAAGCATGGAGGAGGAGGTGTGATGGTGTGGGGGTGCTTTGCTGGTGACACTCAGTGATTTATTTAGAATTCAAGGCACACTTAACCAGCATGGCTACCACAGCATTCTGCAGCAATACGCCATCCCATCTGGTTTGCGCTTAGTGGGACTATCATTTGTTTTTCAACAGGACAATGACCCAACACACCTCCAGGCTGTGTAAGGGCTATTTTACCAAGAAGGAGACTGATGGAGTGCTGCATCAGATGACCTGGCCTCCACAATCACCAGACCTCATCCAAATTTGAGATGCTTTGGGATGAGTCGGACTGCAGAGTGAAGGAAAAGCAGCCAACATGTGCTCAGTATATGTGGGAACTCCTTCAAGAACGGTTGGAAAAGCATTCCAGGTGAAGCTGGTTGAGAGAATACCAAGAGTGTGCAAAGCTGTCAAAGGCTACTTCGAAGAATCTAAAATATATTTTGATTTGTTTAACACTTTTTTGGGTTACTACATGATTCCATGTGTTATTTCATAGTTTTGATGTCTTCACTATTATTCTAGAGTGTAGAAAATGGTAAAAATTAAGAAAAACCCTTGAATGAGTAGGTGTGTACAAACTTTTGACTGTATTAGAATATAATTTTTTTAAACCGAATAAAATGTACCATTAAATATATAAAACATCTAAATTCACACATAACAGATACAAATGCTAGACAAGATATATTAAGTATTATTGAGTATTATATTTGAGTATTTTGTTTTCTAAAGGAGGCATCTAGGGAACTGTCACGGATTTGTACATTTCTCCACGTCCAATTTGATCTGTAGTGTCCAAGGGTTCTTTTTACTTTGTCAAAGTTTATGGTTACATTTTCCAGATAAGCAGAGTTAAGACTGACCCAATTCATGTTTTTTGTGGGCCGCTGGCCAGATTTCAATGTCATTCTCTGCATACCACTATGTGAGCAGGCAACTGTATGAGACTAGTACAAGATGTACCCGTCCCAAACTTAGTCGAACCAAAGTGTATTTAGTTGTCTCAACTCTTTATTTGTCAATTTTGCTAAAGATGAAGCTACTTTAAGGAATATCCTTGGAGAGACCAACATATTCTCTCTCATGTATATCACATATGGATATTAAAATGCATGTACCATGTTGAGAATTCCTCTGCCGGAGACTAACACCCTCTTCAGCTCTCTGTCAAGCTCCCCCAGACGTATAGCTCTGGTCCAGGTCGTTGGTGTGTGTTCCTCCACTGCTATACGTTTGGGGGTAGCTCTGGTCCAGGTCGTTAGTATTCCTAAACACTCTTAGAACAGATGTGTTACTTTTCTAAGAGTGTTCTAACGCAGTGGAGGAACACACATCAACAACCTGGACCAGAGCTACCCCCAAACGTATAGCAGTGGAGGAACACACACCAACAACCTGGACCAGAGCTACCCCCAAACGTATAGCAGTGGAGGAACACACACCAACAACCTGGACCAGAGCTACCCCCAAACGTATAGCAGTGGAGGAACACACACCAACAACCTGGACCAGAGCTACCCCCAAACGTATAGCAGTGGAGGAACACACACCAACAACCTGAACCAGAGCTACCCCCAAACGTATAGCAGTGGAGGAACACACACCAACAACCTGGACCAGAGCTACCCCCAAACGTATAGCAGTGGAGGAACACACACCAACAACCTGGACCAGAGCTACCCCCAAACGTATAGCAGTGGAGGAACACACACCAACAACCTGGACCAGAGCTACCCCCAAACGTATAGCAGTGGAGGAACACACACCAACAACCTGGACCAGAGCTACCCCCAAACGTATAGCAGTGGAGGAACACACACCAACAACCTGGACCAGAGCTACCCCCAAACGTATAGCAGTGGAGGAACACACACCAACAACCTGGACCAGAGCTACCCCCAAACGTATAGCAGTGGAGGAACACACACCAACAACCTGGACCAGAGCTACCCCCAAACGTATAGCAGTGGAGGAACACACACCAACAACCTGGACCAGAGCTACCCCCAAACGTATAGCAGTGGAGGAACACACACCAACAACCTGGACCAGAGCTACCCCCAAACGTATAGCAGTGGAGGAACACACACCAACAACCTGGACCAGAGCTACCCCCAAACGTATAGCAGTGGAGGAACACACACCAACAACCTGGACCAGAGCTACCCCCACTCTCAGTCGGGCCCTGCTGCAGCAGATTGCAGGGCCATAAAATGGGATAGTGAGCTCGCAATTGTTTTCTATTTACTTTTGTTTTTTATTTATTTAACTTACTCCTTTCTCCAGGAAGTCCCATTGAGGTTAAAAAAATAACTATTTTCAGGGTGTTGCATTTTCTATTCTTGGTTTCTACCCATTTTGCCATGGGGTGGAGTTTTCTTTCTTCTTCAGTTTTAAAGCTAATTTCCTGCAATTCTACACATTTTGCCATGACTTATTTTTAGCAGACGCTCTTATCCAGAGCGACTTACAGTTAGTTAGTGCATACATTTTCATACTGGCCCCCCCGTGGGAATCGAACCCACAACCCTGGCGTTGCAAGCGCCATGCTCTACCAACTGAGCTACAGGGGACCTGTATGCCATGTAAATATGACATTGAGTGACTAACAAAATCAAATGGGTGCGCCCTGGAGGTCAGGACCCCTGGGCACGCCAGTAAAAACTTCACCCTGGAGCATGTAACGATCTACACAGCTCTCACCTGAACAGGACCAAGGGGTGCTTTTATACATTTGACATTTTCCCCCCTGAAAATAATTACCAAAACTATGGTTCGTACCCTGTCACAGGTATCCTGTGCACCCTGCCGGAGGACAGAGGACAGGACCTGGCCAAAGCCCTAGTCAGCAGCATGTCCAGGAGGCTCTATGATCAGGGCTACCCAGTGTTCTGCTTCATAGAGGAGGAGAACACAATTATCCTACAGCCTCTTCACCAGCCTGGGCTTTACTGAGGACCCTCAGTACAGGGCTGCATGGTACCAGTTCAATTATTAACGTTAGCTAGTTCTGGGCGTTACTGAGGACCCTCAGTACAGGCATGCATGGTTCGCCTTTAACAGTTTGCGACTAAGGTTTTGCATAGAGATCAATATTGACAAAAGCTACTTGATCCAAATAAAATGCAAGTGTATGGAGAGATCATATCATTGCAGGAGGATGGACTTTGACCAAATATTACTTTGAACATTAAATTAAATATTATGCTTTTAAATGCATCTTATCAATGCACACGATTCAAATACCTATTAATTTATTTTTTTTACCCCTTTTTCTCCCCAGTTTGTAGTTACAGTTTTGTCCCATCGCTGCAACTCCCGTACGGACTCGGGAGAGCCAAAGGTCGAGAGCCATGCGTCCTCCGAAACACGACCCTGCCAAGCTGCACTGCTTCTTGACACACCGCTCGCTTAACCCGGAAGCCAGACGCACCAGTGTGTTGGAGGAAACACCGTACAACTGGCGACCGAAGTCAGCGTGCATGCGCCCGGCCTGCCACAAGGAGTCGCTAGAGCGCGATGGGACAAGGACATCCCGGCCGGCCAAACCCTCCCCTAACCCGGACGACGCTGGGCCAATTGTGCGCCACCTCATGGATCTCCCGGTCGCGGCCGGCTGCGAGGCAGTGCTTTAGACCGCTACGCCACTCGGAGAGGCCCTTCAAAGACCTTTTACACTAGCAAAGATTATTGTTTGTGTTTCTCCATGCAAATGTTTAGTGTAAACTGTGTGGTTTAGATTAGAACACCACAAAGGAAAATATTATAATTGTATTCTTAGCTGTAACATATTATCAGTGTTGTGTTTAGAGTTCTGATGGTAAATGTTAATTTAATAACTGAAATGAGGGTATTTTTCCTTTAATAATTTTATTGTATGAAACATAAGAAACCATTTCTCGTTCGCCTTCGTTTGTTGATTACTGAACTCCACAGGCTGATGCTGCCACCTAGTGGTTAGATTTCCTCAGAAGTTATGGTCCCTGCTTTAAAAGCAAAACAACTCAAAGTTTAGACTAGACAAAATGTTACACTGTACAACAATTTAACATTCTCAACACAGTGTAAAGTCAGTGATGCATTTTCTAGCTTGAAATACTTCCTTGAGGTGACGCAACACTACACTAAATAGCTGTTGTCAAACGTGTCAAGCTCAAAATAGGGCAATGTCGCAAAAAGACAGTCGCAGGACAGAGTATAAAATACTAAATTGTCTGTTTCTGAGAAGACTAACACTCCTTAGTCCAAGTCACCAGTCAAATGTGTCAGAAAATAAAATAAATGTCTGTATCTGGGGGTGAGAGTACTTCTAGGTCTCTGGAAGGGAGTAGTAGCAATGCCATCCGTTACATCAGCAGCAAAGACACCTTCACCTCCTCTCTCTGTACTCCTCCAGTCGTACCAGCCATCTCTCCCAGTAGTGTAGCACCTGCTCTGAGCTCAGTTGATGAGGATGGGCCGGGGAACCATCTTTATAGGCCACCACTATCAGTCCATTCTCAACCTGCAGGGACAAAGTGGGGGTAGCCATGGAGGAAATGAAGCACATTGTATAGCATGTAGGAAAGAGATACCACATGTTTCATGGGGAGAGAGTCAGCCAGTCCCAATTTGCTCCCTGCCCCTCCCCCTTGGACGTTTGCAGATCTGTAAGGTGGCAGCAATACTGGAAGTTCCTTCACTACACTGCTTATACCTACCCAGAACCTTCAGAACTGGAAGCTCCTTCACTACACTGCTTATACCTACCCAGAACCTTCAGAACTGGAAGCTCCTTCACTACACTGCTTATACCTACCCAGAACCTTCAGAACTGGAAGCTCCTTCACTACACTGCTTATACCTACCCAGAACCTTCAGAACTGGAAGCTCCTTCACTACACTGCTTATACCTGTGAAGGAGCAACGGTTGCAACTAAAAACAATATCCTTTTAGCCAGCTACATTCGTTCGCAGCGACGCCGTTTTTCAAACAAAGTCAACACAGTAGCCATTGCTAGCCAGCCTACACTACCAGCAGGCTGTGGTAGCTAAATACAATATCTTTGTGCTAGCTACCCAACGTTTAATCGTTGCTGCGTTATGAAAGGTAAGCTTGGCTTCTTATATGGTGTTGAGTAAAGCTTAAACAATGTATTTAGATTGTAGGTAGGTATTGTAGTTTGGTATTATAGGTAGCTTACTCAGGTAGTTATTGAAGGTTATTGTAAGTAATTATTGTAGGTTAGGATTTTATTCGGCGGACCCCGGCGAAGCACGAGGCTAGCCTACCCACTACTTGGACCAACAAAGCTAGCTAGCTAGCGGGAAGCTACTGGTAACTTTTTGCAACTATGGTTAATTGTTTCCAATGTTATTTCATGCTTAAGAGTACCTGTGATTGAGCCAGCTAGCTGCTACCATTCAGCTGTTTTTCTAACCTCATCCGAGGCATTAACGTTAGGTGGTTGGTAGCTGCTGTACTTAATTACAGCTACTGATAACAGTCTGCTGTAGTTTACAACAATTCTAATTTCTAAAGTGGAAGTTGGGAGAGTTTTACTCGGGTGGTTCAGTGAAACAATTATAGTTTCTGAGGTGGAAGTTGGGAGAGTTATATATATATTTTTTTTTTGGTGAGGGAGGCATGCTCTCTCCTTTCCCTGATGTTTAGTTCATTTCATCCCGATCTCCTCTGCATTATTGTAGCCATCTGCTGCAGCCTGTCAACTATGCCTCTGCCTATCCCTGTTCTCTCCTCTCCGCACAGGCTACACAAACGCCTCACACCGCGTGGCTGCTGCCTCTCTAACCTGGTGGTCCCTGCACGCACCACACACCTGGAGTTCCAGGTCTCAGGCAGCCTCTGGAACTGCCGTTCTGCCGCCAACAAGGCTGACTTCATCCCAGCCTATGCCACCCTCCAGTCCCTCGACTTCCTGGCACTGACGGAAACATGGATTAATTTTTCCCCTAACCCATCTGTCTATCTCCTCATTTAAATTCCACGCTGTCACAGTCACTAGCCCATTTAAGCTTAATATCCTTGTCATCTATCGCCCTCCAGGTTCCCTTGGAGAGTTCATCAATGAGCTTGACGCCTTGATAAGTTCCTTTCCTGAGGATGGCTCACCCTTCACAGTCTTGGGGGATTTCAACCTCCCCACGTCTACATTTGACTCATTTCTCTCTGCCTCCTTCTTTCCACTCCTCTCCTCTTTTGACCTCACCCTCTCACCATCCCCCCCCCCACTCACAAGGCAGGCAATACGCTTGACTTCATCTTTACTAGATGTTGCTCTTCTACTAATCTCACTGCAACTCCCCTCCATGTCTCCGACCACTACTTTGTATCCTTTTCTCTCTCGCTCTCCTCCAACACTACTCACTCTGCCCCTACACAGATGGTAACGCGCCGCCGCAACCTTCGCTCTCTCTCTCCCACTACTCTCTCCTCTTCCATCCTATCATCTCTTCCCTCTGCTCAATCCTTCTGCCTCCAATCTCCTGATTCTGCCTCCTCAACCCTCCTCTCCTCCCTTTCTGCATCCTTTGACTCCCTGTGTCCCCTATCCTCCCGGCCGGCTCGGTCCTCCCCTCCAGCTCTGTGGCTTGATGACTCATTGCGAGCTCACAGAACAGAGCTCCGGGCAGCTGAGCGGAAATGGAAGAAAACTAAACTCCCTGCCAACCTGGCATCTTTTCACTCCCTCCTCTCTACATTTTCTTCATCTGTTTCTGCTGCTAAGGCCACTTTCTACCACTCTAAATTCCAAGCATCTGCCTCTAACCCTAGGATGCTCTTTGCCACATTCTCCTCACTGCTGAATCCTCCCCCCCCCCCTCCTCCCTCTCTGTGGATGACTTTGTCAACCACTTTGAAAAGAAGGTTGACGACATCCGATCCTCGTTTGTTAAGTCTAATGACACTGCTGGTCCTGCTCACACTGCCTTACCCTATGCTTTGACTTCTTTCTCCCCTCTCTCTCCAGATAAAATCTTGCGACTAGTGACTGCAGGCCGCCCAACAACCTGCCCGCTTGACCCCATCCCCTCCTCTCTTCTCCAGACCATCTCCGGTGACCTTCTCCCCTACCTCACCTCGCTGATCAACTCATCCTTGACCGCTGGCCATGTCCCTTCCGTCTTCAAGAGAGCGAGAGTTGCACCCCTTCTCAAAAAACCAACACTCGATCCCACTGATGTCAACAACTACAGACCAGTATCCCTTCTTTCTTTTCTTTCCAAAACTGTTGAGCGTGCCGTCTTTAGCCAACTCTCTTGCTATCTCTCTCAGAATGACCTTCTTGATCCAAACCAGTCAGGTTTCAGGACTGGTCATTCAACTGAGACTGCTCTTCTCTGTGTTACGGAGGCTCTCCGCACTGCTAAAGCTAACTCTCTCTCCTCTGCTCTTGTCCTTCTAGACCTGTCTGCTGCCTTTGATACAGTGAACCATCAGATCCTCCTCTCCACCCTCTCCGAGCTGGGCATCTCCGGCGCGGCTCACTCCTGGATTGCGTCCTACCTGACCGGTCGCTCCTACCAAGTGGCGTGGCGAGAAGCTGTCTCCGCACCACGTGCTCTCACCACTGGTGTCCCCCAGGGCTCAGTTCTAGGCCCTCTCCTTTTCTCCCTATACACCAAGTCACTTGGCTCTGTCATATCCTCACATGGCCTCTCCTATCATTGCTACGCTGACGATACACAACTAATCTTCTCCTTTCCCCCTTCTGATAACCAGGTGGCGAATCGCACCTCTGCATGTCTGGCCGACATATCAGTATGGATGACGGATCACCACCTCAAGCTGAACCCTGGCAAGACAGAGCTGCTCTTCCTCCCGGGGAAGGACTGCCCGTTCCATGATCTCGCCATCACGGTTGACAACTCCGTTGTGTCCTCCTCCCAGAGTGCGAAGAGCCTTGGCGTGACCCTGGACAACACCCTGTCGTTCTCCGCCAACATCAAGGCGGTGACCCGATCCTGCAGGTTCATGCTCTACAACATTCGGAGAGTACGACCCTGCCTTACACAGGAAGCGGCACAGGTCCTAATCCAGGCACTTGTCTTCTCCCGTCTGGATTACTGCAACTCGCTGTTGGCTGGGCTCCCTGCCTGTGCCATTAAACCCCTACAACTCATCCAGAATGCCGCAGCCCGTCTGGTGTTCAACCTTCCCAAGTTCTCTCACGTCACCCCCCTCCTCCGCACACTCCACTGGCTTCCAGTTGAAGCTCGCATCCGTTACAAGACCATGGTGCTTGCCTATGGAGCAGTGAGGGGAACGGCACCTCCGTACCTTCAGGCTCTGATCAGTCCCTACACCCAGGCGAGGGCATTGCGTTCATCCACCTCTGGCCTGCTGGCTCCCCTTCCTCTGCGGAAGCATAGTTCCCGCTCAGCCCAGTCAAAGCTGTTCGCTGCTCTGGCACCCCAATGGTGGAACAAGCTCCCTCACGACGCCAGGACAGCGGAGTCACTCACCACCTTCCGGAGACATTTGAAACCCCACCTCTTTAAGGAACACCTGGGATAGGATAAAGTAATCCTTCTACCCCCCCCCCCAAAAAAAAAAAAAAAGTATAATTGTAAAGTGGTTATCCCACTGGCTATAGGGTGAATGCACCAATTTGTAGTCGCTCTGGATAAGAGCGTCTGCTAAATGACGTAAATGTGCCCTTGAGCAAGGCACTTAACCCTAATTGCTCCTGTAAGTCGCTCTGGATAAGAGCGTCTGCTAAATGACTAAAATGTAAATGTAATACCTACCCAGAACCTTCAGAACTGGAAGCTCCTTCACTACACTGCTTATACCTACCCAGAACCAAAAGCTCCCTCACTACACTGCTTATACCTACCCAGAACTGCAAACATTGAAGGGTTAGGGCCGAGGAGGAGCGGTAGGAAGCGAATTAGGACAGGCTGAGAGAGTATGGTGGTCTCCAGGGGTGTAGTGGAGGGTAAATGCGGGTAAATGCCGTTTACGCAGCTTTTGTATTTTTGCTTGTGCGGTTACCCCACCTTCTGCTGAAAAATGCATTGAAAGTACAGGGAGCGTTACTGTACTCACCATGAACTGCGATCAACGTTTACCCACCTAATATTTTTTATTTTTTACCGCTACATCGCTGGTGGTCTCGTTTAAAATCACACCTACCTGGTAGTTGTAGTTCACGTCGTTGTTTAAGGCCCCAACGTAGGCTGCCACCTGTAGCGGGTTGTCGTACGTGTTGCTGAGGAACGGTTTAGACCTCTCTGATGTTTTCCAATCGATCACACACAGCACCCCCCTGAGGAAGGAAGGCTGAGCTTTAGGGGGAGACGTTTCCCCGGGACACAGTTTAGAACTAGTCCAGGGCCCTTCCACTTGAGATTCTTCATTAAGCACGCACGTTTTTATAGTCTGGGGGGAAACTGGCCGTGGGAATCACACAAGTGGAGACGATGAATAAAAGTGCGAGTTGGCCAAATAAACGGACAGGTCAGGTAGAGATCGAGTCCACTGCATTGCAGACAATGCATTACATCAAATTGCTACATCATACGATGTGGTTAGCGGACGTGTTGAACACCTATCAAGTTGTTGAGAGATCTATTAGTCGTCTGCAATGTAGTCAGCCCCTGGAACATGGCCCACCATCACCATCCTTACCTGTAGAGAGCCACACAGTCCACAATCCCCAGGTATCCTAGTGTGTCATGCTGCACACGGCTCTCGATGGCTCTCACTCCCCTAACGTCCTCCAACACATGGCGTACACTCTCCATGTATCCCTCTACCTCGGACGGAACCGCTGGTGCCTCCTCAGGATCTTCCCCCGGTACCTCCTTTGTTGTTGTCAATGGGAGAACACGCTCCACGGCCGTATGGAAAAGCTTCCCTTGCCTGAAGAGATCTGACATAGAAACATTTGGGTCATTTGAATGACAGTGTGTGTGTGTGTGTGTGTGTCATGTCCTCATATGCAGAAAATTCATATTTTAGAGCCTTAAACAAACCTTTAGAATCAGAGGGTTCTGCCTACTTACTCTGACTGTATTCCTTGAAGCCATCCTCTCCCAGTTGAGCTATCATCTTCCTCCTCCATCTCTCCAGGTAAAACTGTTGCTCTGGGGACATAGTCTCCTGTAGGATACGGGTCACACTGGGCCCTGAGCCTCTGTCCTGACCCCTCCGTAGGATAATTCTGGCTGGAGCCCCTCCAAACTCAGTTTCGCCAGATTCAAATACCTTGTCTTGGTTGAGCAACGGGTGGAGGATTTTAGGCACTTTGGATGGTGGTTGGGTTCGATGAGATGGTGTTGGGGATTTTATCACAGGTCCGTAGATTTGAACATCTTGCTCCTCTAGGATCTCGGGAGTTTGAGCACTGACTCTGTGGGACACAACTGACTTGAGGAGTGAGGAGTAGCGTCCGCTGTCCACCGAACTGTATGGACTGCTTTTCTTGCGAGCTGGACAGACATTGGAGGTGGAGAAAGTATTCACGGAAGTCCGGGTACAATGGGAGAAGAGTCCAGGGACAACCCTAGATGGCTCCCCAACACGCTGGGCACATCTCAACAGTTGATGAAAATGCATTCTAGTTAGCTAGTTGGAGCACACAGTGAAAGTTGTAGGATATATCTATTTATTTCTTTATCTTTGCGTTTGCAGCTAGGTATTTAAAGTGACTCAAGACAGCAACACCTTAGGTTATGCTTTGGTTACATGAAATAATTAATGAAGATATAGAAAAATAACGAATTAAGTTAGAGGATAGCAGTCACCTCTCCCAAACGTCGCGCCATTTTTGTTGTTAAAACGTTTTCACCGGAGAGAGAGAGAGAGATTGCCGGGGCTTGTATTTTCTTCTCAAGGAAATCCTGTGTGGGATAATATAGAAAAAACTACAAGTCCAGTAATTCATTTGAAGGTGTGTCTTTGAAACTGGTCCGTGTTTTCCTGACATGGAATCAAAGTGAACTTGTGATATTGTAGCTGGAAACCAGCCCTAAAAAAAAATAAGCTTGTTTGAAAAGTTCACATACTCCGTGGCCATATACAGTACCTTTTTTAAAATACGTAATAATTGAGGATGTTTAATTGTTGCATCGGTATGTTCAAAATGCCACGTGCGTTGAATCAACAACAACAAAAAAGAGCAAACAATTATTTTGATTGACGTTCAGAAACCTTGAAACCTTGAAACCTTGTCCAATCAAAAACATCAGTGCGAATCAGTGGGCGGAATTTATCTGTCATAGGACAGGGGGGGTGTTTTTGAAGCTAGCGAATATCGATTTACAGCGCAATTTGTACCGTTTGTATTGTGTTTTTATAATCATGACATCTACCCTTGATGATAGCGAAAAAGAAAAGGTAAGTTATAAGCGATGTACGCGAATAACGTCGGATCGTTAGCCAACTACCTAGCTATTTGATTAACGTAACGTTAGCTAGCCCGCTAACGCGGCTAGCTGTGGTTAGATAAGACAATGTATCTAGTTAGCTAGGAAGTTTGAGACGCTCACTTTCTTCAAGCACAACGGTACGTTATTTATACAATCGGCTATCTATGATAACTTTAGCTGACTAGCTAATGAACTGAAAGTAAGGCTGCTTAGCCTGCTATCTAGCTAAAAGAAACACGTTAGTGTGTTGAAAGTAACAGTACGTTAGCTAACTTAGTATTGTATTTCCTTTGGTGTTGACCTAGCTAGCTAACGTTAACTTGTTAGCTAGCTACTTCACCGTCGAATGTTGTCACAATATCTTATGCATTATTGTATTGTCACCAATCCTGGCTACTTTAATTTTGCCATAAAATGCTTGATATTGTATTGTTCAATTGTATAGTGAGCGTTGTGCCAGTAACCGAAAGGTCGCTGGTTCTAATCCCCGAGCCGACTAGATGAAAAATATGTCGATGTGCCCTTGAGCAAGGCACTTAACCCTAATTGCTCCTGTAAATCGCTCTGGATAAGAGCGTCTGCTAAATGACAAAAAATAATAATAATTGTAGGCTCTCTCTTAAGTCTTCTACTGCCTCTGCCAAGAGAGCTGGGCTTTTTTTAATTTTAATTTTTTAATTTCACCTTTATTTAACCAAGTAAGCCAGTTGAGAACAAGTTCTCATTTACAACTGCGACCTGGCCAAGATAAAGCAAAGCAGTGTGATAAAAACAACAACAGAGTTACATATGGGGTAAACAAAACCTACAGTCAATAACACAACAGAAAATATATATACAGTGTGTGCGAATGTAGTAAATTATGGAGGTAAGGCAATAAATAGGTCATAATGCAAAATAATTACAATTTCGTATTAACACTAGAATGATAGATGTGCAAGAGATGATGTGCAAATAGAGATACTGGGGTGCAAAATAAATAACAATATGGGGCTGAGGTAGTTGGGTGGGCTAATTTCAGAATGGCTGTGTACAGGTGCAGTGATCGGTAAGGTGCTCTGACAACTGATGCTTAAAGATAGTGAGGGAGATAAGAGTCTCCAGCTTCAGAGATTTTTCGTTCCAGTCATTGGCAGCAGAGAACTGGAAGGAATGGCGGCCAAAGGAGGTGTTGGCTTTGGGGATGACCAGTGAGATATACCTGCTGGAGCGCAGACTACGGGTGGGTGTTGCTATGGTGACCAGTGAGCTAAAATAAGACAGGGATTTGCCTAGCAGTGATTTATAGATGACCTGGAGCCAGTGGGTTTGGTGACAAATATGTAGTGAGGGCCAGCCAACAAGAGTGTACAGGTCACAGTGGTGGGTAGTATATGGGGCTTTGGTGACAAAACGGCTGGCACTGTGATAGACTACATCCAATTTGCTGAGTAGAGTGTTGGAGGCTATTTTGTAAATGACATCGCCAAAGTCAAGGATCTGTAGGATAGTCAGTTTTACGAGGGCATGTTTGGCAGCATGAGTGAAGGAGGCTTTGTTGCGAAATAGGAAGCCGATTCTAGATTTAACTTTTGATTGGAGATGCTTAATATGAGTCTGGAAGGAGAGTTTACAGTCTAACCAGACACCTAGGTATTTGTAGTTGTCCACATACTCTAGGTCAGACCCGCCGAGAGTAGTGATTCTAGTCGGGTGGGTGGGTGCAAGCAGCGTTCAGTTGAAGAGCATTCATTTAGTTTTACTAGTGTTTAAGAGCAGTTGGAGGCTATGGAAGGAGTGTTGTATGGCGTTGAAGCTCGTTTGGAGGTTTGTTAACAGTGTCCAATGAAGGGCCAGATGTATACAAAATGGTGTCGTCCGCGTAGAGGTGGATCCAAGTGTCACCAGCAGCAAGAGCGACATCATTGATATACACAGAGAATAGAATTGGCCCGAGAATTGAACCCTGTGGCACCCCCACAGACTGCCATAGGTCCAGACAACAGGCCCTCCGATTTGACACATTGAACTCTATCTGAGAAGTAGTTGGTGAACCAGGCGAGGCAGTCATTTGAGAAACCAAGGCTATTTAGTCTGCCAATAAGAATGCGGTGGTTGACAGAGTCGAAAGCCTTGGCCAGGTCGATGAAGACTGCTGCACAGTACTGTCTTTTATCGATCGCGGTTATAATATCGTTTAGGACCTTGAGCGTGGTTGAGGTGCACCCATGACCAGCTCGGAAACCGGATTGCATAGCGGAGAATGTACGGTGGGATTCGAAATGGTCGGTGATCTGTTTGTTAACTTGGCTTTCAAGTTAAGGGGGGGGGGGGGAGGGCAAGTTGCAGCGGAGGGTGCAGAGCTTTTATGTCACGGATGGCAGTGCATTGGCTTCTTCAATAACGTCAGACCAGGCTCGCTGGTTCAATTTCTGCTCTTGCCGTTTCCCCCCAATCACTATATTTGGAATGATATGTGGCTAGAGGGCTATTGATTTTTGAGTGTGGAGCACAGACCAGTGAGCTAACCATTGCCTTTGGGGACTTGCAACGTGGCAGGAACAGGTTACTTTTTTGCATTGCATATTCTTTGGTGCACAATAAATCACAATAGTGTTGTGCGCAAAGTATTGTCCTGGCCAATGACAGAAGAACTCAGATGGCTTACATATGGACTGGCTTGGAATTGGAAAGTCCTGCGGTTTTTTTTCATTTCCTGTTAGACTTTACAGAGGAAACTAACACTGCTATATTTCTGATGACTCTGCAATGCTGAGTATCAGAGTACAGGCTGTGGATCATTCACACAGTACTAGCCTATCTATCTATGAATCCTAATAACATCTGGATCAAGTTTATGATCAAGGTTTCTCAAATCCTGTTCAAATTATGTTTCACCCACTCAAACAGAAACAGCTGTTCAGATGGGAGAAATGGAGCCTTGACAACAATAACCATAGGGAGTGTTAAGATGCTACAAACAGATCTGGGACCAGGCTAGGAGAAATGTACACTAGCAGATTCTTGGGAACCCTGACTTACCCATTTCGGGAGAACAGCTGGAGTAATTCCACCAATTTAGTGTGTGTGTGTGTGTAATTCAATCCCAAGTATGAGTCACATATCACAGGGCTTTGAATTCAGTGAAGAGTAATGAGACTTACTGGTAATCCACTCTAAAGTGAAAGAAAGCCTTCATTTGTGTTGTGTTAGACCAGATCTCTCTCCACTCTGTCCTCTCCAGTCTAAGGTCACATTCAATAGTACATGGGTAGTCAACAGTAAGGTTTTCAAGAATATGTTAGGGAGTTTGGAATAGGTATCCCTGAGACATGATACGCCATAATCTACTGACGTGTCTTAAAGGTAGGGTCTAGGCCACTTGTTGTCCAGGCCTCACATAGCCTACAGACAGCATTCCCTTCCTGTGAATGCCCTCCTCTAGAATAGATCAGAAATATTCAGTTGAATTTCTGTCTCACACACAAGCATATGTAACATATTTCACAGATGAAGGATTCTGCCAACTGGTAGTTGTGGAAGTTGACCGTGTCCTTGATTCTGTCCCCCATCTCTTAGGCACACTCTGTGTCTGTGGACCTAAACAACGACGCCTCTCTACTCATCGACATTCCTGATGCACTCTGTGAACGAGACAAAGTCAAGTTCACTGTCCACACCAAGGTATGTATTAAAAATGTACCAGTCTTTATCCTTCTCTCACGTCACCCCGCTCCTCCACACACTCCACTGGCTTCCAGTTGAAGCTCGCATCTGCTACAAGACCATGGTGCTTGCCTACGGAGCTGTGAGGGGAACGGCACCGCCGTACCTTCAGGCTCTGATCAGTCCCTACACCCAAACGAGGGCATTGCGTTCATCCACCTCTGGCCTGCTGGCTCCCCTTCCTCTGCGGAAGCATAGTTCCCGCTCAGCCCAGTCAAAACTGTTCGCTGCTCTGGCACCCCAATGGTGGAACAAGCTCCCTCACGACGCCAGGACAGCGGAGTCACTCACCACCTTCCGGAGACACTTGAAACCCTACCTCTTTAAGGAATACCTGGAATAGTATAAAAGTAATCCTTCTACCCCCACCCCACCCCCCACGTGCTGCCAAATTCTCTAAAACGATGTTGGAGGGTGTCTTGTGGTAGAGACATTAACATACAATTATCTGGCAACAGCTCTGGTGGACATTGTTGCAGTCAGCATGCCATCTGCAAGCTCCCTCAAATTTTGAGACGTCTGTGGCATTGTGTTGTGTGACAAAACTGCACATTTGAGAGTGCCTTTTATTGTCCCCAGCACAAGGTCCACTAATGTAATGATCATGCTGTTTAATCAGCTTCTTGATATGCCACACCTGTCAGGTGGATGGATTATCTTGGCAAAGGAGAAATGCTCACTAACAGGGATGTAAACAAATTTGAGAGAAATAAGCTTTTTGTGCGCCTGGAAAATTTCAGGGATCTTTTATTTCGGCTCATGAAACATGGGACCAGCACTTTACATGTTGTGTTTATATTTTTGTTCAGTGTATATTAAAGCCTTTTGATAATGCACTTTAAATGGAGCTTGACTTGAATTGTCTTGTCTGTCTCACCAGACCACCCTGAGCTCCTTCCAGAAGCCAGACTTCTCTGTTCCTAGGCAACATGAGGACTTTATCTGGCTCCATGACACGCTGGTTGAAACTGAAGACTATGCTGGGCTCATTGTGAGTGACCTGTTAAGTCCACCACACACACACACACACACACACACACACACACGCTGGTTTGAGACTATGCCGGTCTCATCGTGAGTGACTTGAATAGTCTACGGCAGTGGTTCTCAACTGGTTTTGCCTCGGGACCCAAATTGAACCAGGTTGTCTCAGTCGCGACCCAATATTCGCATCCCAAAAAGAATAGCCAAAAATACAATCTGGAAAACTATTTTTAATGCTATATTGATATTGAATGTAGCAATTCTATGACAAGGGAACAACATTCCCACCTCTTTCATTGTCAATAATATAATTTTGCCCATATTCAAGATGAATGTTAGTAAACTCACTGGTTTGAGACTACAAAAATCTACCAAAATGGCGCTGCTAATAGCTCTATATTAAGTTCATTATCATTCCTACACGCTTTCTACCTGGTTTAAGTCGTTTAAGTTCGGAGGATGTTGTCATTACATTTTTTATTGTAATTTAATTTTTTACTGAGACACCCACGACCAACCAGTTGAGAATCGCTGGTCTACGGACCACACACACCACTTATTTATAGTTGAATGTAATTTCACAAGTTCACTGTCATTACATGTAAGTGTTACTTGAAGGGGAATGTGCGGAGGACTCTGTAGTGTCTGCTCAAATGTTCTTAATACCATCGGCTCTATCACTGAGTTTTATTACAGCTCTGCATACAGCTGGTGTAAGAAATCTTACCAGAAACTCACCTCTCCTCCTTTCCTCTCCCGCCTCTCCCTGTCTGTCCAGATCCCTCCAGCCCCCCCGAAGCCAGACTTTGAGAGCCCCAGGGAGAAGATGCATAAACTGGGAGAGGGAGAAGCCACCATGACCAAGGAGGAATACGCCAAGATGAAGCAGGAGTTAGAAGCGTGAGTTCTGACCCTTACCCCTTGTCACTGTGTCCAAGCTTAATTGGCACAGTTTTAAAATATTTCTCTTTGAAAATGGTTCTTAATGATTCCTGTGGGAAGGATTCTGGTGATTTCAATCTCGTGACTGTCTGTGTGTGTATCTGTGTCTGTCTGTCTGTCTATGTGTGCTCTATCAGTTAGTAATTCGCTGTCTGCCGGCTCTGTCTCTCTTCTAGTGAGTACCTGGCTGTATTCAAGAAGACTGTTCAAGTCCACGAAGTATTCTTGCAGCGACTATCTTCTCACCCCATCCTGAGCAAGGACAGAAACTTCCAGATATTCCTGGAGTATGACCAGGATGTGAGTTTGACACTGAAAAGGAAACATAGAAGACAGACTGCATACTTTCCAGTAGTACTGACTTCCTGGTTCGCTGCTGGGTCGTGTTCACTAGAGCACACCGTAGCAAAACATTTTGCAGTGGAAAATGAACGTTTGTTATTGGACGGTTCAGATAGTACCTCTGTTTCGAGTCGTTTTGTGCCTACTGAACACTACCCTCTGGTCAGTACTGTAGGAGGGAGAGGTGGAGGACAGGACTGTAGGAGGGAGAGGTGGAGGACAGGACCGTAGGAGGGAGAGGACAGGACCGTAGGAGGGAGAGGTGGAGGACAGAACTGTAGGAGGGAGAGATGGAGGACAGGACAGTAGGAGGGAGAGGTGGAGGACAGGACCGTAGGAGGGAGAGGTGGAGGACAGAACTGTAGGAGGGAGAGGTGGAGGACAGGACTGTAGGAGGGAGAGGTGGAGGACAGGACAGTAGGAGGGAGAGGTGGAGGACAGGACCGTAGGAGGGAGAGGTGGAGGACAGGACCGTAGGAGGTGGAGGACAGGACCGTAGGAGGTGGAGGACAGGACCGTAGGAGGTGGAGGACAGGACCGTAGGAGGTGGAGGACAGGACCGTAGGAGGTGGAGGTGGAGGACAGGACCGTAGGAGGGAGAGGTGGAGGACAGGACCGTAGGAGGGAGAGGTGGAGGACAGGACTGTAGGAGGTGGAGGACAGGACTGTAGGAGGTGGAGGACAGGACCGTAGGAGGTGGAGGACAGGACCGTAGGAGGGAGAGGTGGAGGACAGGACTGTAGGAGGTGGAGGACAGGACTGTAGGAGGTGGAGGACAGGACTGTAGGAGGTGGAGGACAGGACCGTAGGAGGGAGAGGTGGAGGACAGGACTGTAGGAGGTGGAGGTGGAGGACAGGACTGTAGGAGGTGGAGGTGGAGGACAGGACTGTAGGAGGGAGAGGTGGAGGACAGGACTGTAGGAGGTGGAGGTGGAGGACAGGACTGTAGGAGGGAGAGGTGGAGGACAGGACTGTAGGAGGGAGAGGTGGAGGACAGGACCGTAGGAGGGAGAGGTGGAGGACAGGACCGTAGGAGGGAGAGGTGGAGGACAGGACCGTAGGAGGTGGAGGACAGGACCGTAGGAGGTGGAGGACAGGACCGTAGGAGGTGGAGGACAGGACCGTAGGAGGTGGAGGACAGGACCGTAGGAGGTGGAGGACAGGACCGTAGGAGGGGGAGGACAGGACTGTAGGAGGAAGAGGACAGGACCGTAGGAGGGAGAGGTGGAGGACAGGACTGTAGGAGGTGGAGGACAGGACTGTAGGAGGGAGAGGTGGAGGACAGGACTGTAGGAGGGAGAGATGGAGGACAGGACCGTAGGAGGGAGAGGTGGAGGACAGGACCGTAGGAGGGAGAGGTGGAGGACAGGACCGTAGGAGGGAGAGATGGAGGACAGGACCGTAGGAGGTGGAGGTGGAGGACAGGACTGTAGGAGGTGGAGGACAGGACCGTAGGAGGGAGAGGTGGAGGACAGGACTGTAGGAGGGAGAGGTGGAGGACAGGACTGTAGGAGGTGGAGGACTGTAGGAGGTGGAGGACAGGACCGTAGGAGGTGGAGGACAGGACCGTAGGAGGTGGAGGACAGGACCGTAGGAGGTGGAGGACAGGACCGTAGGAGGGAGAGGTGGAGGACAGAACTGTAGGAGGGAGAGGTGGAGGACAGGAGTGTAGGAGGGAGAGGTGGAGGACAGGACTGTAGGAGGGAGAGGTGGAGGACAGGAGTGTAGGAGGGAGAGGTGGAGGACAGGAGTGTAGGAGGGAGAGGTGGAGGACAGGACTGTAGGAGGGAGAGGTGGAGGACAGGACTGTAGGAGGGAGAGGTGGAGGACAGGACTGTAGGAGGTGGAGGACAGGACTGTAGGAGGTGGAGGACAGGACTGTAGGAGGTGGAGGACAGGACCGTAGGAGGGAGAGGTGGAGGACAGGACTGTAGGAGGTGGAGGACAGGACTGTAGGAGGTGGAGGACAGGACCGTAGGAGGGAGAGGTGGAGGACAGGACCGTAGGAGGGAGAGGTGGAGGACAGGACCGTAGGAGGGAGAGGTGGAGGACAGGACTGTAGGAGGTGGAGGACAGGACCGTAGGAGGTGGAGGACAGGACCGTAGGAGGTGGAGGACAGGACCGTAGGAGGTGGAGGACAGGACCGTAGGAGGTGGAGGACAGGACCGTAGGAGGTGGAGGACAGGACCGTAGGAGGTGGAGGACAGGACCGTAGGAGGTGGAGGACAGGACCGTAGGAGGTGGAGGACAGGACCGTAGGAGGTGGAGGACAGGACCGTAGGAGGGAGAGGTGGAGGACAGGACCGTAGGAGGGAGAGATGGAGGACAGGACCGTAGGAGGTGGAGGTGGAGGACAGGACTGTAGGAGGGAGAGGTGGAGGACAGGACTGTAGGAGGTGGAGGACAGGACTGTAGGAGGTGGAGGACAGGACCGTAGGAGGTGGAGGACAGGACCGTAGGAGGGAGAGGTGGAGGACAGGACTGTAGGAGGTGGAGGACAGGACCGTAGGAGGGAGAGGTGGAGGACAGGACCGTAGGAGGGAGAGGTGGAGGACAGGACTGTAGGAGGTGGAGGACAGGACTGTAGGAGGGAGAGGTGGAGGACAGGACTGTAGGAGGGAGAGGTGGAGGACAGGACTGTAGGAGGGAGAGGTGGAGGACAGGACCGTAGGAGGGAGAGGTGGAGGACAGGACCGTAGGAGGTGGAGGACAGGACTGTAGGAGGTGGAGGACAGGACCGTAGGAGGTGGAGGACAGGACCGTAGGAGGTGGAGGACAGGACCGTAGGAGGGAGAGGACAGGACTGTAGGAGGAAGAGGACAGGACCGTAGGAGGGAGAGGTGGAGGACAGGACTGTAGGAGGGAGAGGTGGAGGACAGGAGTGTAGGAGGGAGAGGTGGAGGACAGGAGTGTAGGAGGGAGAGGTGGAGGACAGGACTGTAGGAGGGAGAGGTGGAGGACAGGACTGTAGGAGGGAGAGGTGGAGGACAGGACTGTAGGAGGTGGAGGACAGGACTGTAGGAGGTGGAGGACAGGACTGTAGGAGGTGGAGGACAGGACCGTAGGAGGGAGAGGTGGAGGACAGGACTGTAGGAGGTGGAGGACAGGACTGTAGGAGGTGGAGGACAGGACCGTAGGAGGGAGAGGTGGAGGACAGGACCGTAGGAGGGAGAGGTGGAGGACAGGACCGTAGGAGGGAGAGGTGGAGGACAGGACTGTAGGAGGTGGAGGACAGGACCGTAGGAGGGAGAGGTGGAGGACAGAACTGTAGGAGGGAGAGGTGGAGGACAGGAGTGTAGGAGGGAGAGGTGGAGGACAGGACTGTAGGAGGGAGAGGTGGAGGACAGGAGTGTAGGAGGGAGAGGTGGAGGACAGGAGTGTAGGAGGGAGAGGTGGAGGACAGGACTGTAGGAGGGAGAGGTGGAGGACAGGACTGTAGGAGGGAGAGGTGGAGGACAGGACTGTAGGAGGTGGAGGACAGGACTGTAGGAGGTGGAGGACAGGACTGTAGGAGGTGGAGGACAGGACCGTAGGAGGGAGAGGTGGAGGACAGGACTGTAGGAGGTGGAGGACAGGACTGTAGGAGGTGGAGGACAGGACCGTAGGAGGGAGAGGTGGAGGACAGGACCGTAGGAGGGAGAGGTGGAGGACAGGACCGTAGGAGGGAGAGGTGGAGGACAGGACTGTAGGAGGTGGAGGACAGGACCGTAGGAGGTGGAGGACAGGACCGTAGGAGGTGGAGGACAGGACCGTAGGAGGTGGAGGACAGGACCGTAGGAGGTGGAGGACAGGACCGTAGGAGGTGGAGGACAGGACCGTAGGAGGTGGAGGACAGGACCGTAGGAGGTGGAGGACAGGACCGTAGGAGGTGGAGGACAGGACCGTAGGAGGTGGAGGACAGGACCGTAGGAGGTGGAGGACAGGACCGTAGGAGGTGGAGGACAGGACCGTAGGAGGGAGAGGTGGAGGACAGGACCGTAGGAGGGAGAGATGGAGGACAGGACCGTAGGAGGTGGAGGTGGAGGACAGGACTGTAGGAGGGAGAGGTGGAGGACAGGACTGTAGGAGGTGGAGGACAGGACTGTAGGAGGTGGAGGACAGGACCGTAGGAGGTGGAGGACAGGACCGTAGGAGGGAGAGGTGGAGGACAGGACTGTAGGAGGTGGAGGACAGGACCGTAGGAGGGAGAGGTGGAGGACAGGACCGTAGGAGGGAGAGGTGGAGGACAGGACTGTAGGAGGTGGAGGACAGGACTGTAGGAGGGAGAGGTGGAGGACAGGACTGTAGGAGGGAGAGGTGGAGGACAGGACTGTAGGAGGGAGAGGTGGAGGACAGGACCGTAGGAGGGAGAGGTGGAGGACAGGACCGTAGGAGGTGGAGGACAGGACTGTAGGAGGTGGAGGACAGGACCGTAGGAGGTGGAGGACAGGACCGTAGGAGGTGGAGGACAGGACCGTAGGAGGGAGAGGACAGGACTGTAGGAGGAAGAGGACAGGACCGTAGGAGGGAGAGGTGGAGGACAGGACTGTAGGAGGGAGAGGTGGAGGACAGGACCGTAGGAGGGAGAGGTGGAGGACAGGACCGTAGGAGGTGGAGGACAGGACTGTAGGAGGGAGAGGTGGAGGACAGGACCGTAGGAGGGAGAGGTGGAGGACAGGACCGTAGGAGGGAGAGGTGGAGGACAGGACCGTAGGAGGTGGAGGACAGGACTGTAGGAGGGAGAGGTGGAGGACAGGACCGTAGGAGGGAGAGGTGGAGGACAGGACCGTAGGAGGGAGAGATGGAGGACAGGACCGTAGGAGGTGGAGGTGGAGGACAGGACTGTAGGAGGTGGAGGACAGGACCGTAGGAGGGAGAGGTGGAGGACAGGACTGTAGGAGGGAGAGGTGGAGGACAGGACTGTAGGAGGTGGAGGACTGTAGGAGGTGGAGGACAGGACCGTAGGAGGTGGAGGACAGGACCGTAGGAGGTGGAGGACAGGACTGTAGGAGGTGGAGGACAGGACTGTAGGAGGTGGAGGACAGGACTGTAGGAGGTGGAGGACAGGACTGTAGGAGGTGGAGGACAGTACTGTAGGAGGTGGAGGACAGGACTGTAGGAGGTGGAGGACAGGACCGTAGGAGGTGGAGGACAGGACTGTAGGAGGTGGAGGTGGAGGACAGGACTGTAGGAGGGAGAGGTGGAGGACAGGACTGTAGGAGGGAGAGGTGGAGGACAGGACTGTAGGAGGTGGAGGACAGGACCGTAGGAGGTGGAGGACAGGACCGTAGGAGGTGGAGGACAGGACCGTAGGAGGTGGAGGACAGGACCGTAGGAGGGAGAGGTGGAGGACAGGACCGTAGGAGGGAGAGGTGGAGGACAGGACCGTAGGAGGGAGAGGTGGAGGACAGGAAAGAGAGAGGGCAGCAGACCTACTGAATGACACACACATCCTGCTGCTGACTTCAGCTGTAATTCTAGACCATTCTCTCGCTGTCAGTGGAGCTGTTAGTCAACTGGGGTCAGCTGAGATGGATTTGTTCATCCTTTTGGGAAATGTTATACAGGCATATTCAGTGTGATGCTTATTGTATTAATGCTGAACCCTCTTCATTCCTATTTGGCACAAAAGGGCTCCATAAGAGGAACTGTTGCAGCTCACATAATCAATGTTACATTGCCAACTTCTACTGTGATGTCATTAGCTGAGTCATGTCTCTGAATAAATCCGTTCCCTCCCTGTGATTGGTCTGTGTAGCTGAGCGTACGGAGGAAAAATGCCAAGGAGACGTTTGGAAGTTTCTTTAAGAATATGGTGAAGAGTGCTGACGAGGTCATCATCTCAGGGATAAAGGTGGGTGTGGCCTCCTCATATCATACAGTAGCCGCGTTCGAGAGCATCAAATCCATGATGCATTGTGGGAAAATAGTGACTGACTGATCTACAAATAATAATGAGTAGTTATTTATGCAAGGTGATTTCTAGATCAGTCAGTCCAGTCAGCAGTCGCCTGCACTGTCGGTTGAATTGTCAAACAAGCCCGATGCTTTTACTGTGTATTTCCATGGAAATCCATTTTGCGAGGTCGGCTATGCATTAAAAACTAGACCGAGAAAATCAGTACAATGCATTACAGTAGCAGACTCTAAGAAAGAGAAACGGAACGTCACGGTTCTGCTGAGCAGGGCCCTTCATATCCAGAATGAAGATCTGGCTTTGTATGTGTGACTGTATTTTAGGCAGAAGGTTGATGCCTTTTAAACAGAACCTAAATTATTTTCCAATCGTTTTGTTCTGAACAGAACCACTATTTTTTTTTTGTTCATTCCGACCAGCAAAATAAAGTTGTGAACTGGTTCGAACCCCCCAAAAAAGTACTGGTTTATGTTGTTCCTTTTTAACATGTGAAATCAATATATATTTTTTTACATTTAGCTAATTAAATGACTTCACCAATCAGTGCAGTTAGAGCAGGCAAGCTAGTTGTTTACATGCGTGATGGACAGACAAGTGTAACCTATGGTGCAAGATGTGACTGAAGGGTTGAGGAGCAGGCTTGAAGCGCTGGGCATCTTATCACATGTATTATCTGAATTAGGTCCACAGAATTATACCTAGGAGGAGTTGCTTCTATGAAGGAACTTTGAATGTCCTTTGAGCTAGCTAGCTAACGCGTTGGTGTGTGCAGAGCAGCAACAGAATTAAAAACACATCTTACCTTTTTTGTAGTTAATATAAAATCTACGTGAAACGTGATAACTAGGCCTATAGAATCCTTAGCTAGCATTTGAAAAAAGTTAATCCATTCTTCTCTAGCTAATAAAATATCTCTATCTTCTCACGCTTCTAACGTCAGTCCAGTAGCCTATACTTCAGAGGGGCAGGTTGTCTAAACACGCACACCCACTGGCAAAGATTTTCAGCTCGCTGGAATATGTTTCTGAGTGACAGCGAGGGCTTTGCATAGGCTCTTTGTCGCGTTTTTTTGTGGGACTAGAAAATAATGCCAGGAACGTAAAATAACGTTATCAACCGGTTTCCATGCTTTTAAAATAACGGTTCTGTTCCTTGAACATTTGTTGTTTTCCATCCTGTTCCCTGAACCGGTTCCAACCCCTGCTTTTAAATTATTTTTCTTGCAGGAAGTAGATGATTTCTTTGAGCAGGAGAAGACCTTCCTGCTTGATTATTCGTCTAAGATCAAAGACTCCACTGCCAGGGCAGAGAAGATGACCCGCTCCCACAAAAGTAGGACTATGATGACAACAACAACCCTAACAAACATCTTTGTTGTCAAATATGAATCGGAAATGTCTTTTTGCTTTCTTGTGTTATTGATAAGAACAGTTATTTTCCTTTTTCATAGATGATTCAGTCACATTTATTTTATAAAGACCTTTTTACATCAGCAGTTGTCACAAAGTGCTTTAAAGATACCCAGCCTAAAAGTCCCAAAGAGCAAGGCTCAGAGGGGTGGCCAGTCCTCTTCTGGCTGTACCGGGTAGAGAGGAACCAGGTTCAGAGGGGTGGCCAGTCCTCTTCTGGCTGTACTGGGTAGAGAGGAACCAGGCTCTGAGGGGTGGCCAGTCCTTTTCTGGCTGTACTAGGTAGAGAGGAACCAGGCTCAGAGGGGTGGCCAGTCCTCTTCTGGCTGTACCGGGTAGAGAGGAACCAGGCTCAGAGGGGTGGCCAGTCCTCTTCTGGCTGTACCGGGTAGAGAGGAACCAGGCTCAGAGGGGTGGCCAGTCCTCTTCTGGCTGTACCGGGTAGAGAGGAACCAGGCTCAGAGGGGTGGCCAGTCCTCTTCTGGCTGTACCGGGTAGAGAGGAACCAGGCTCAGAGGGGTGGCCAGTCCTCTTCTGGCTGTACCGGGTAGAGAGGAACCAGGCTCAGAGGGGTGGCCAGTCCTCTTCTGGCTGTACCGGGTAGAGAGGAACCAGGCTCAGAGGGGTGGCCAGTCCTCTTCTGGCTGTACCGGGTAGAGATTTAAGAGTACATGTGGCCATTAAGGCCAGATAGTTTTCAAGACGTTCAAACATTCATAGATGACCAGCAGGATGTGGTACAACGTCTTCCAGTTACCCATACTGAGTGTTGATTGTCTTGTCTCTCTTTGTCTCAGATGTTGCTGACGATTACATCCACATCTCTTCCACTTTGAACAGTCTCTCTGTCGATGACAACACAGCACTTAAAAAGTAAGTAACAACATACAGTGCCTTCGGAAAATATTCAGACCCCTTGACTTTTTCCACATTTCGTTAGGTTACAGCCTTATTCTAAAATGGATCAAATAGTTTTTTCCCCTCATCAATCTACACACAATACTGCATAATGACAAAGCAAAAATAGGTTTTTATAAATTGTTGCTAATTTATAAAAATTTAATGGAAATATCACATTTACATATGTATTCAGACCCTTTACTCAGTACTTTGTTGAAGCACCTTTGGCAGCGATTACAGCCTTGAGTCTTCTTGGGTATGACGCTACAAGCTTGGCACACCTGTATTTGGGGAGTTTCTCCCATTGTTCTCTGCAGATCCTCTCAACCTCTCTCAGGTCGGATGGGGAGCGTTCCTGCACAGCTATTTTCAGGTCTATCCCGAGATGTTCGATCGGGTTCAAGTCCGGGCACTGGCTGGGCCACTCAAGGACATTGAGACTTGTCCCGAAGCCACTCCCGCATTGTCTTGGCTGTATGCTTAGGGTCGTTGTCCTGTTGGAAGGTGAACCTTCGCCCCAGTCTGAGGTCCTGAGCGCTCTGGAGCAGGTTTTCATCAAGGATCTCTCTGTACTTCGCTCCATTAATCTTTCCCTCGATCCTGACTAGTCTCCCAGTCCCTGCCGCTGAAAAACATCCCCACAGCATGATGCTGCCACCACCGTGCTTCACCGTAGGGATGGTGCCAGGTTTCCTCCAGACGTGACGCTTGGCATTCAGGCCAAAGAGTTCAATCTTGGTTTCATCAGACCAGAGAATCTTGTTTCTCATGGTCTGAGAGTCTTTTAGGTGCCTTTTGGCAAACTCCAAGCGGGCTGTTATGTGCCTTTTACTGAGGAGTGGCTTCCGTCTGGCCACTCTACCATAAAGGCCTGATTGGCGGAGTGCTGCAGAGATGGTTGTCCTTCTAAAAGGTTCTCCCAACTCCACAGAGGAACTCTGGAGCTCTGTCAGAGTGACCATTGGGTTCTTGGTCACCTCCCTGACCAAGGCCCTTCTCCCCTGATTGCTCAGAGCTGGCCAGGCGGCCAGTGGTGGTGGTTCCAAACTTCTTCCATTTAAGAATGATGGAGGCCACTGTGTTGTTGGGGACCTTCAATGCTGCAGACATTTCATGGTACCCTTCCCCAGAGCTGTGCCTCAACACAATCTTGCATCGGAGCTCTATGGACAATTCCTTCGACCTCATGGCTTGGTTTTTGCTCTGACATACACTGTCAACTGTGGGACCTTATATAGACAGGTGTGTGCCTTTCCAAATCATGTCCAATCAATTGAATTTACCACAGGTGGACTCCAATCAAGTTGTTGAAACATCTC
Source organism: Coregonus lavaretus (assembly GCF_964263955.1). Taxonomy (NCBI): domain Eukaryota; kingdom Metazoa; phylum Chordata; class Actinopteri; order Salmoniformes; family Salmonidae; genus Coregonus; species Coregonus lavaretus. The sequence goes on along the minus strand of NC_140012.1, from coordinate 42,652,770 downwards.
AAGGATGATCAATGGAAACAGGATGCACCTGAGCTCAATTTCGAGTCTCATAGCAAAGGGTCTGAATACTTATGTAAATAAGGTTTCTGTTTCCATTGTTGTGTCTGTTTCCACTGTTTTTTATTTTTAATAAATTTGCCACAGTTTCTAAAAACCTGTTTTCACTTTGTCGTTACGGGGTATTGTGTGTAGATTGCTGAGGATTTTTTATTTAATCCATTTTAGAATAAGGCTGTAACGTAACGTAACAAAATGTGGAAAAAGTCAAGGGGTCTGAATACTTTCCGAAGGCATCTTATTATAGTACTAAGTATGTGAATGGGGGCCATTTGTTAACTCAAGCCAACAACAGGTTGCTAAATTAATGGTTTACATCTCAACCAATAACAGAAAAACGAAAGAGAATGTTCTGACTTTGCTCAACTGTTGATGGTTTGTGTATTCCCTTCAGGCTCCTTGAGAAGTTAGCCGACCTGTTTGAGAAACTACGGGTAAGAACCACACTGCCGGTCTTCTGCACTCCTCATCCTCAACTATTTCCTATCTTTATTAACTTTTATATGATCCCTTTTATTGTCCATTTCCATGCAAATTCATTTAGTGAAGTCAGCAATACATTTAAACACTTGTGTTTGCTTTTGTGAGCTGTTCATATTTCATTTTTATTTCATTTTTTTAAAGTGACTAGGCAACAGGATAGATAATAGACAGTAGCAGCAGTATACTGTAGGTAGGGGTAAAGTGACTAGGCAACAGGATAGATAATAGACAGTAGCAGCAGTATACTGTAGGTAGGGGTAAAGTGACTAGACAACAGGATAGATAATAGACAGTAGCAGCAGTATACTGTAGGTAGGGGTAAAGGGACTAGACAACAGGATAGATAATAGACAGTAGCAGCAGTATACTGTAGGTAGGGGTAAAGTGACTAGGCAACAGGATAGATAATAGACAGTAGCAGCAGTATACTGTAGGTAGGGGTAAAGGGACTAGACAACAGGATAGATAATAGACAGTAGCAGCAGTATACTGTAGGTAGGGGTAAAGTGACTAGGCAACAGGATAGATAATAGACAGTAGCAGCAGTATACTGTAGGTAGGGGTAAAGTGACTAGGCAACAGGATAGATAATAGACAGTAGCAGCAGTATACTGTAGGTAGGGGTAAAGTGACTAGGCAACAGGATAGATAATAGACAGTAGCAGCAGTATACTGTAGGTAGGGGTAAAGTGACTAGACAACAGGATAGATAATAGACAGTAGCAGCAGTATACTGTAGGTAGGGGTAAAGTGACTAGACAACAGGATAGATAATAGACAGTAGCAGCAGTATATTGTAGGTAGGGGTAAAGTGACTAGACAACAGGATAGATAATAGACAGTAGCAGCAGCATACTGTAGGTAGGGGTAAAGTGACTAGACAACAGGATAGATAATAGACAGTAGCAGCAGTATACTGTAGGTAGGGGTAAAGGGACTAGGCAACAGGATAGATAATAGACAGTAGCAGCAGTATACTGTAGGTAGGGGTAAAGTGACTAGACAACAGGATAGATAATAGACAGTAGCAGCAGTATACTGTAGGTAGGGGTAAAGGGACTAGGCAACAGGATAGATAATAGACAGTAGCAGCAGTATACTGTAGGTAGGGGTAAAGTGACTAGGCAACAGGATAGATAATAGACAGTAGCAGCAGTATACTGTAGGTAGGGGTAAAGTGACTAGGCAACAGGATAGATAATAGACAGTAGCAGCAGTATACTGTAGGTAGGGGTAAAGTGACTAGGCAACAGGATAGATAATAGACAGTAGCAGCAGTATACTGTAGGTAGGGGTAAAGTGACTAGACAACAGGATAGATAATAGACAGTAGCAGCAGTATACTGTAGGTAGGGGTAAAGTGACTAGACAACAGGATAGATAATAGACAGTAGCAGCAGTATATTGTAGGTAGGGGTAAAGTGACTAGACAACAGGATAGATAATAGACAGTAGCAGCAGCATACTGTAGGTAGGGGTAAAGTGACTAGACAACAGGATAGATAATAGACAGTAGCAGCAGTATACTGTAGGTAGGGGTAAAGGGACTAGGCAACAGGATAGATAATAGACAGTAGCAGCAGTATACTGTAGGTAGGGGTAAAGTGACTAGACAACAGGATAGATAATAGACAGTAGCAGCAGTATACTGTAGGTAGGGGTAAAGGGACTAGGCAACAGGATAGATAATAGACAGTAGCAGCAGTATACTGTAGGTAGGGGTAAAGTGACTAGGCAACAGGATAGATAATAGACAGTAGCAGCAGTATACTGTAGGTAGGGGTAAAGTGACTAGGCAACAGGATAGATAATAGACAGTAGCAGCAGTATACTGTAGGTAGGGGTAAAGTGACTAGGCAACAGGATAGATAATAGACAGTAGCAGCAGTATACTGTAGGTAGGGGTAAAGTGACTAGACAACAGGATAGATAATAGACAGTAGCAGCAGTATACTGTAGGTAGGGGTAAAGGGACTAGACAACAGGATAGATAATAGACAGTAGCAGCAGTATACTGTAGGTAGGGGTAAAGTGACTAGGCAACAGGATAGATAATAGACAGTAGCAGCAGTATACTGTAGGTAGGGGTAAAGGGACTAGACAACAGGATAGATAATAGACAGTAGCAGCAGTATACTGTAGGTAGGGGTAAAGTGACTAGGCAACAGGATAGATAATAGACAGTAGCAGCAGTATACTGTAGGTAGGGGTAAAGTGACTAGGCAACAGGATAGATAATAGACAGTAGCAGCAGTATACTGTAGGTAGGGGTAAAGTGACTAGGCAACAGGATAGATAATAGACAGTAGCAGCAGTATACTGTAGGTAGGGGTAAAGTGACTAGACAACAGGATAGATAATAGACAGTAGCAGCAGTATACTGTAGGTAGGGGTAAAGTGACTAGACAACAGGATAGATAATAGACAGTAGCAGCAGTATATTGTAGGTAGGGGTAAAGTGACTAGACAACAGGATAGATAATAGACAGTAGCAGCAGCATACTGTAGGTAGGGGTAAAGTGACTAGACAACAGGATAGATAATAGACAGTAGCAGCAGTATACTGTAGGTAGGGGTAAAGGGACTAGGCAACAGGATAGATAATAGACAGTAGCAGCAGTATACTGTAGGTAGGGGTAAAGTGACTAGACAACAGGATAGATAATAGACAGTAGCAGCAGTATACTGTAGGTAGGGGTAAAGGGACTAGGCAACAGGATAGATAATAGACAGTAGCAGCAGTATACTGTAGGTAGGGGTAAAGTGACTAGGCAACAGGATAGATAATAGACAGTAGCAGCAGTATACTGTAGGTAGGGGTAAAGTGACTAGGCAACAGGATAGATAATAGACAGTAGCAGCAGTATACTGTAGGTAGGGGTAAAGTGACTAGACAACAGGATAGATAATAGACAGTAGCAGCAGTATACTGTAGGTAGGGGTAAAGGGACTAGGCAACAGGATAGATAATAGACAGTAGCAGCAGTATACTGTAGGTAGGGGTAAAGTGACTAGGCAACAGGATAGATAATAGACAGTAGCAGCAGTATACTGTAGGTAGGGGTAAAGTGACTAGGCAACAGGATAGATAATAGACAGTAGCAGCAGTATACTGTAGGTAGGGGTAAAGTGACTAGGCAACAGGATAGATAATAGACAGTAGCAGCAGCATATTTGACGAGTCAAAACAGTTAGTGCAAAAGGGTAGTCCGGGTAGGGGGGGGGGGGGGGGGGGGGGGGGGGTGGAGCGACGTCATAACGTCTGCTAAATGACGTGAATGTGCCCTTGAGCAAGGCACTTAACCCTAATTGCTCCTGTGAGTCGCTCTGGATAAGAGCGTCTGCTAAATGACTAAAATGTAAATATAACATCTGTGTTCTATCTATCTGCTCCTGTCTGTAGAAAGTGGAGGGCAGAGTGGCGTCATAACATCTGTGTTCTATCTATCTGGTCTGTAGAAGGTGGAGGGCAGAGTGGCGTCATAACATCTGTGTTCTATCTATCTGGTCTGTAGAAGGTGGAGGGCAGAGAGGCGTCATAACATCTGTGTTCTATCTATCTGGTCCTGTCTGTAGAAGGTGGAGGGCAGAGTGGCGTCAGACGAGGAGCTGAAGCTCACCGAGTTGCTCCGATACTACATGAGGGACATCCAGGCAGCTAAGGTGAGCCACCTCTAGTCTGTCAGTCTGTTTCTCTGTCAAAAACCCTGATGAACTTCTTTTGACTGTTGAAATGTTGGTTGTGACATCCATTGAACTGTTTGTGGAGCATCCAAGACCCCCAGAGTGCTGGAGTTTATTCCTTTTTATTGAATAGTTTTTTTTTCTCTCAATGCACCTGGAAACACAATAGGCGTACATATTACTTACATTACCTGGAAACACGATAGGCGTACATATTACTTACATTACCTGGAAACACGATAGGCGTACATATTACTTACATTACCTGGAAACACGATAGGCGTACATATTACTTACATTACTTTTTTCAAGGACAAGAAAATAACAGGCTTATTGTGACCACAGATATAAAAAAAAACAGCTAGGTCAGTGATATTTCACCGGATGTATAAATGTGAAGCATCCGGTTGGCGTTTCCATTCACTACCAAATATGATGAGGAGAGGAATCCCATTGGCCGGCAGTGGGAGAAGATGGCACGAGATGGATTTTGGCCAACATTCTGCTAATTTTCTCATCGTTGAAACATTTAATCTCCATAGAGTTTTCTGTTTCCAAAACTAGAGTCTGTAACAAAGAGTGGACTGCATTTTGTAGACTTTACCCTTTGCCAAAGTTTATAAAAATTGCGTTGTTTAGAAGGAATGCAAGGACGAATTGAGTGTATTGCACACACGCATTTCACAGAGGATCTCACTAGCTCGTGCTTGGCTCTGCCCACCTCCTTGCTTGTTCTGCCCACTATGATTAATTTGCTCCCATTGGAAAGGACAGGAAGCTCTGGTCTATCTTGGGTCAGTTATTATCTTTATCACTCTGAGAAATTCTGTATTTTTCTTAAACGCTACATGAACGTGGATGTGTCTTAACCTCTCTATGGATGTGTCTTGACCTCTCTATGGATGTGTCTTGACCTCTCTATGGATGTGTCTTGACCTCTCTATGGATGTGTCTTGACCTCTCTGGATGTGTCTTGACCTCTCTGGATGTGTCTTGACCTCTCTGGATGTGTCTTGACCTCTCTATGGATGTGTCTTGACCTCTCTATGGATGTGTCTTGACCTCTCTATGGATGTGTCTTGACCTCCTATATGGATGTGTCTTGACCTCCTATATGGATGTGTCTTGACCTCTCTATGGATGTGTCTTGACCTCCTATATGGATGTGTCTTGACCTCTCTATGGATGTGTCTTGACCTCTCTATGGATGTGTCTTGACCTCCTATATGGATGTGTCTTGACCTCCTATATGGATGTGTCTTGACCTCTCTATGGATGTGTTTGTGTCTTGACCTCTATATGGATGTGTTTGTGTCTTGACCTCTATATGGATGTGTCTTAACCGCTAGGCTTAGGTGATACCACGGTATAAAGGTATATTTAGAAATACCGACGTTCAATATAGTTTTTTGGGAGGGGTGGGTACCCCACTGCTTATAACCATAAGATAAGTATAGAAATCTAAATGTCAAGATCAAGCTTCTTGGTTACAGCAGAGACATTCAAACCCCTCCTGGATCAAGATCTGTGTTGCCTAAATATGTTTTGTGGGTAAAAAAAAAAAAAAAAAAACATTTGGTAATACCGTCTACCCCGGTATGGCACAGAAACAATATGATGGTATGAATATCTGGATACCGCCCAACCCTATTAACGGCTGTGTGTGTGTGTGTGTGTGTGTGTGTGTGTGTGTGTGTGTGTGTGTGTGTGTGTGTGTGTGTGTGTGTATCAGGACCTGTTATACAGGCGGGCTCGGGCCCTGGCTGACTATGAGAACAGTAACAAGGCTCTGGACAAGGCCCGGCTGAAGAGTAAAGACATTACTCTGGCTGAGGAGCACCAACAACAATGTCTGCAGAAGTTTGACAAGCTCTCCGAGTCGGGAAAAAGAGGTGTGTAATGCCAGTCGAAACAGTTCGCATATATTATGACATTTTGTGACGTTTTGGTGTTCGGCAGTTTTTTGGGGGGCTGTTCGCGCCCACAATATTTGTTCGGTAGCCAAAGTATACGCTCCTTCCTCGGTGATTGGTCAACAGTAGGGGTGGGCGGTATGGACAGGATTCTTTGATTAACGAGAGAGAGTGGCGAGGGTAGCGGCAGATAGGAACTACTGTCTGCAGTGCACTACTAGTTTTCATGCACATTTATCACTCGAAGTACTGCATTAAACCTCTACATTTGTAAAATTGCGCGACTATGACCTCCTCGGAAAAAAACGTAAACATTTATTACAGATTTCCTGATTTATCTTAGATTAATATGGACTATTTTGAGGAAGTGTTACTGGCTTAAATTGTTTCTACGGCGTCTCAAGAGGAACAAACAACGGTAGGATTTCTGCTAGGAGCACACCGAACCTATGGATACGAATGCCTTTAGACAGGATGAATGTAGGTTTGGGCTAACGTTTTCTAACATAGTACAGTACAGTGAGTACTAACAGCGTGGTGTTCTCTTCCCAGAGCTGACCAGTTTTAAGGGCAGGAGAGTGGTGGCTTTCCGTAAGAACCTGATAGAAATGGCTGAACTGGAGATCAAGCATGCTAAGGTGAGTCGGACTGTCTAGTGAGGTGACTATCTGCAGGTGGTGTTACCCGCTAGACCAGCCCCAAACACAACGCTCTACGTTGTTGTTGGAAAGAGGATACCTAGTCAGTTGTACAACTGAATGCATTCAACCGAAATGTCTCCCGCATTTAACCCAACCCCTTTGAATCTCCATTATTCGAAGTCCACGTCATCGGCGCCCGGGGAGCGGTTGTTGTCTGGGGGTTAGCTGCCTTGCTAGAGGTTCATGTTATGTGGTAGTGATTTTCTGGTATACCGGGTATTTGGAAAAAGCCACGGGATGGTTTTTCAATACCGTTGAAACTATTTATTTGATGTTTTTTAATACATTTGAAAATTTGTAGCTACTTTTTAAGTAAATACTGTACCTATAGTCAACTTGTGCCATACGTTAGGAGATAAAGAAGATTACGTTCTTCATTTCACCCGTCACATCATTTTTTGATTATGAAGCTTACGGATAGTCCCCAGTCACATGGTGTTTTGTTTACAAGCACACAATGAAGAGAGACCAGAGCCTTGTGAGTCACTCACTGTTGAGCAGCATGCGCCAGGTGATCCAATTACAGTATGGAATTCACAACTAAATGCTTGACAGCTAGATATCTTATAACTATTAAATTAACTTAATGCTCTGTAGTTGTGCATTTGGTTTGCTAATTTAGTAGTTAGTTAGCTATCTAGCTAAGTGGTTAGCTTCCTCCAAAATCAAGCATTCACTTGCTAACAGCAGAGAATCCCCTCCTGGATCAAGAGCCTTGCCGTCTAATATTAGTTTTGTGGGTGCAGCAAACTGTGAGTAGCATTTTTGAGTTACTTGTATAGGTTAGGTCATAGACTGTAAAAGGTTTGCAATGCGCTCGTCAGCATTTAGGTAGCATTCTCTATGGGATCAGTGGGGTTTGAAAACAGCAACCCGGTTCAGTGCCGGTATTACTGAATATCCCGGTATGGCACAAGGTCGGTATGAAGGTATGACAATCCGCCCAAGTCTAGTAGTGGTTCATGTTATGTGGTCGTGGTGTGTATGTATATATTGTGCCCCATTCCTTGTGAAATGTCTGTTGTTTTTGTGGTTGTTGTCATGGATATGATACTGATATCGCTGTTCTCTCTGTTTTTCCCAGAACAACATGTCTCTGCTGCAGGGCTGCATTGAGCTTCTCAAGAGCAGCTGAGCCACCGGTCTCCTAGCAACCCTCCCAGACCTCCAGACCAGACCACTGGCCAGCTAGCCTGGGCGCCAGACTGTTTGTGCTCTCTTGCAACTCCTTATGGAATCGTCATGCAAAACAATGACTGGAGTAGGCAAAATCACAAACTGATCTGGGACCAGGATACTGACCAGCAACCTTTTTGAGAAGGAAACCTGGATACCCCTGCTCTCTCCACCCCACGTGTGTCAAACTCATTCCACGGAGGGCCGAGTGTCTGCGGGTTTTCGCTCCACTCTTGTTCTTGATTGATGAATTAAGGTCACTGATTAGTCAGGAACTCCCCTCACCTGGTTACCTAGGTCTTAATTGAAAGGAAAAGCCAAAAACCTGCTGACACTTGGCCCTCCATGGAATGAGTTTGACACCCCTGCTTACTCCCGAGGGGACCTGGATACCCATGCCTTCCCCTCTCTACCCCCAAGGGGACCTGGGTACCCATGCCCTCCACCCTCTACCCCCAAGGGGACCTGGGTACCCATGCCCTCCACCCTCTACCCCCAAGGGGACCTGGGTACCCATGCCTTCCCCTCTCTACCCCCAAGGGGACCTGGGTACCCATGCCCTCCACCCTCTACCCCCAAGGGGACCTGGGTACCCATGCCCTCCACCCTCTACCCCCAAGGGGACCTGGGTACCCATGCCCTCCCCTCTCTACCCCCAAGGGGACCTGGGTACCCATGCCCTCCACCCTCTTCCCCCAAGGGGACCTGGGTACCCATGCCCTCCACACTCTACCCCCAAGGGGACCTGGGTACCCATGCCCTCCACCCTCTTCCCCCAGGGGAACCTGGGTCGTGTTTATTAGGGCACACGGTAGAAAAACTTCCCTTTGCAACAGAAAATGAAAATAAGCATTTCTTATTGGTGAAGATTAGATAGTCCCTCCCTGTTTCACTCATTTGCGGAGTGTTTCGTGCCTTGAACCTGATCCTGGATACCCCCTTCCTCCACGCCAAAAAGGGTCAGATGCCACTTCAGAAACCTGCACAAGAACCTGCAGATGTCTGTTTGCAGTTTGTCTGTCTCACTCTCTCTGTCTGTTTGGATGTTTAGAGTCTCTGTCCACCTGCCCCTCCATGTCTCCTTCTACCCCTCCATGTCTCCTTCTATCCCCTCCATGTCTCCTTCTACCCCCTCCATGTCTCCTTCTACCCCCTCCATGTCTCCTTCTACCCCCTCCATGTCTCCTTCTACCCCCTCCATGTCTCCTTCTACCCCCTCCATGTCTCCTTCTATCCCCTCCATGTCTCCTCCTACCCCCTCCATGTCTCCTTCTATCCCCTCCATGTCTCCTTCTATCCCCTCCATGTCTCCTTCTACCCCCTCCTCCATGTCTCCTTCTACCCCCTCCTCCATGTCTCCTTCTACCCCTCCTCCATGTCTCCTTCTACCCCTCCTCCATGTCTCCTTCTACCCCTCCCCCATGTCCCATGGAACACTCACCTTTTGTGGTGACAGCGTTCCGGAACAGGGAGAATCCAGCAGCCTGCCCAGTCTTCCTCTTCCTGTCTGTGTTCCGGAACAGGGAGAATCCAGCAGCCTGCCCTGTCTTCCTCTTCCTGTCTGTGTTCCGGAACAGGGAGAATCCAGCAGCCTGCCCTGTCTTCCTCTTCCTGTCTGTGTTCCGGAACAGGGAGAATCCAGCAGCCTGCCCTGTCTTCCTCTTCCTGTCTGTGTTCCGGAACAGGGAGAATCCAGCAGCCTGCCCTGTCTTCCACTTCCGTCTGTTTTTGAATCATGGGTTTTTTCTATTCTGGATGAATTACACTTGTATTCTTGTATTGGATTTTCTATTTGTAACAATGATGCTGATGGTGGACTTTTTGCCGCATTGTGATAATGTTTCTAATTTTGGGGTTGCTTTTCAAGGCATGCGCCTACTAACCCCGTCACGCCCCGCACTTATACGCATAAAGACAGACTCCTGGGTGGTGTTCATTAGACACAAAACACGTAAACAAGCGTTTCATTTAGGTTGAATTTGGTCCTAGCAGAACAGTTTAACTAGGCAGAGTGGAGTGATTTTCGGATGACCTGGTGTTTTTAAGGTACAGGCATAGCTAGCAATAATGGAATAGTTACGTTTTCTCATTGCAACGCCACTTTAAACCACTCTAATACTAGTCTGAAGAGTCACACACTGAATCACTCAGCTGCTCCCTCTCTGGTTTCTAGTGGAACTGTTTACAAGGTCCTATTCATTAGGCCACGCTGTAGCAAAACGTTTTTGCAATGGAAAACTAAAACGATTGTTTCTTATTGGACAGGTTCAGATAGTCCCTCCCTGTTTTTCTTCGGTTTGGTGGCTAGTGAATACGACCCAGATGGGAGCGACTGTTTACAAAGAGGGTACAAAATGGATGGGAAAAGGGAGAAAGACTAACTTAGTGCCTAAATACAGGTCCTTATGATGGAAGCATTGGCTGAAGGGAGTTTTCACCACCAGGCTGGGATGAACTCACTCAACCCACCAGTGGTTAAGAAGTGTGTAGTAGTTTGTCCAACAGTGTGGTACCACACAGAAATGCTGTGGCTGTACCTCAGGAACAGCTCTTTTGCGCACATTCGTCTACATTACTGCCAGTAACAACTGGAGCCAAAAATCATATTTTTGTCTTAAGACTCAAATTGATTTTGACAAGTTTAGGCTAATGGCTACTGGAGAGGAACTCTGGCCCCAGCACTTATTCAGAGGAGTGTGACTGATGTGTCCTTCAGCGTCTGCTTGTAGCTGTTGTCTATGTCCCGATTCTTTAACATTCTGCCCTAAGTGTGCACTTGATCACTTCCCTTCATGGATTTTAAAGAGACTGACTAGTTTAAGAAAAATGGGGGGTACTCCCGTGTTTACACCAATTATCCAACGCTTTTAATTGTGTGGGGAGGACACCTAGATAATTAGGATGCAGGGAGAGTTGGCTTCCTGTGCACTGCATTGATATCCTGCAGTGTTTACCAGTGTGGCTTCCTGTGCACTTCATTGATATCCTGCTGTGTTTACGAGTGTGGCTACTGCACCTGCTCTTAGGGAGATGTACTGAGCAACACTAACCTAACCTATCCATCCATCCTCCCATCCATCCATCCTCCCATCCATCCATCCATCCATCCATCCTCCCATCCATCCATCCCATCCATCCATCCATCCATCCATCCATCCATCCTCCCATCCCCTTGCTTATTACTGCTGGTGCAGGATTTCTTTGAAGAATTACATTTTAGGGTCGCTTATATTTCTCATATTGCTTTTTGTTACTGACGGAACCTTTTTTATATTGCTAAACTAGCCTGGGCGCCAGTCTGTTAGCCTGGGCGCCAGTCTGTTAGCCTGGGCGCCAGTCTGTTAGCCTGGGCGCCAGTCTGTTAGCCTGGGCGCCAGTCTGTTAGCCTGGGCGCCAGTCTGTTAGGAGTTGGATCTGGGACCAGGCCTAAACGTGCACTATGGTGGTAAATACTTAACAATAATTTCCATGCCCAGAGAGAGCTGTGTTTGTAAAGTGGTGTTTTTGATAATTGAGTGTATTTCTAATGGATTCCAACTGGGTTTTTTTCTTACGGAGCATCTATTTTTTTTCACATTTGCAATAATGACATTAAATAAGTACTACTTTCCAAAATCCTCATTGTGTTAGTCTCTTATTAATGAACCTTGTGTGATATCATAATTCTGATGATACTATTACTATTGAAGTGATCAACTGTTACCAGGACCATTGCACCGTCACACCAGCAGGTGGTGCAGTCTGCATCCTGAAGCGGATAGGGGAGAGTAGACCCAACAAGCTCTCTCTTTGTAAAATTAGACGTTCTCCAAACGTCAAATTTCGAAGTTAAAGATTAGGCACTCATTCCAAATGGTTACGGTAAGGGTTAAAGTTTGGGATAAAAATCTGTTTCCCAGTCATGATCCAGAGTCATAGGATTGATAATTGAAAGTATTTCTAATGGATTCCAACTGTGAATTACTTATTTAGATACTGTTTTTTTTTTTTTTTTTTTTTTACTGGGATTGAACACCCATCTTTCGGATCCAGAGTCATGGGATCACCCCCTTCCACAACACCCTCACAAAACCAGGGTAGGGGAGGGAATGGCCGGCAGGGATGTAGCTCAGTTGATAGAGCATGGCGTTTGCAACGCCAGGGTTGTGGGTTCGATTCCCACGGGGGGCCAGTATAAAAAATAAAAAAAATGTATTCACTAACTGTAAGTCGCTCTGGATAAGAGCGTCTGCTAAATGACAAAAAAAAACAAAAAAAACCCAAGTCTACTAGATGGTAAAAGCGCTCACTGTTGCCCCTAGTGGCCGGTTTTGAGGGCATTTCCCAACATCAATCTTGAACGACCTGGCTGAGTAGACCTCACCAAAAACCTACTGTAACATCTGGAAGAGTGTTCTTTAACTTATTCCTTTGCTGCCTTTCATCCCACAACAGGCTATGTCAGTTGTGTGTTGGGGGGGGGGGGGGGGGGTTGATAGGGTCTTTTCATGCACAACATTCAAAAAATGCAAACATTTTCATTCTGCAGAATGTGACCATTGCATGAATAGACTCCATAATTACCTCAACACTCCTATGTAATTACATGTACAGTACTTTCTCTCAGAGCGTTACCACTATGCTATTGGTCCTAAAGGATTATTTGGGACCACGTGCCTGTTCAGAGTTCCCCTGCTCACAGTAATATTACAATCGGCAGTGCTGATTTGATACGGGATATTTGGGAGTGTCGTGTGAGCGTATCAGTGGAATGGTTGCCAGGGGCTATTTTCCCTTGCCTTGGACTGTAAAATAATCTTATGTTGACTGCAACTTTACTCAGCTGTGAGAATTAACTTTCCTATCTTAGAACCATAGCCACAGGAAGTACGGGTGCTGACGGTGCTGCAGTATCCCCTGATCAATTGAAAAAAGTATAAATATATATTTTTAAATAAATCCACCAGATTAGTGCACTAGGCCTTTATTACTTGTATTATAATTTGTAGACAAAAATGTCCCTCAGTCTGGTGTATTATACTGGAGGGTTAGGGTTCAGTCTGGTGTATTATACTGGAGGGTTAGGGTTCAGTCTGGTGTATTATACTGGAGGGTTAGGGTTCAGTCTGGTGTATTATACTGGAGGGTTAGGGTTCAGTCTGGTGTATTATACTGGAGGGTTAGGGTTCAGTCTGGTGTATTATACTGGAGGGTTAGGGTTCAGTCTGGTGTATTATACTGGAGGGTTAGGGTTCAGTCTGGTGTATTATACTGGAGGGTTAGGGTTCAGTCTGGTGTATTATACTGGAGGGTTAGGGTTCAGTCTGGTGTATTATACTGGAGGGTTAGGGTTCAGTCTGGTGTATTATACTGGAGGGTTAGGGTTCAGTCTGGTGTATTATACTGGAGGGTTAGGGTTCAGTCTGGTGTATTATACTGGAGGGTTAGGGTTCAGTCTGGTGTATTATACTGGAGGGTTAGGGTTCAGTCTGGTGTATTATACTGGAGGGTTAGGGTTCAGTCTGGTGTATTATACTGGAGGGTTAGGGTTCAGTCTGGTGTATTATACTGGAGGGTTAGGGTTCAGTCTGGTGTATTATACTGGAGGGTTAGGGTTCAGTCTGGTGTATTATACTGGAGGGTTAGGGTTCAGTCTGGTGTATTATACTGGAGGGTTAGGGTTCAGTCTGGTGTATTATACTGGAGGGTTAGGGTTCAGTCTGGTGTATTATACTGGAGGGTTAGGGTTCAGTCTGGTGTATTATACTGGAGGGTTAGGGTTCAGTCTGGTGTATTATACTGGAGGGTTAGGGTTCAGTCTGGTGTAGTGTACTGGAGGGTTAGGGTTCAGTCTGGTGTAGTGTACTGGAGGGTTAGGGTTCAGTCTGGTGTATTATACTGGAGGGTTAGGGTTCAGTCTGGTGTATTATACTGGAGGGTTAGGGTTCAGTCTGGTGTATTATACTGGAGGGTTAGGGTTCAGTCTGGTGTATTATACTGGAGGGTTAGGGTTCAGTCTGGTGTATTATACTGGAGGGTTAGGGTTCAGTCTGGTGTATTATACTGGAGGGTTAGGGTTCAGTCTGGTGTATTGTACTGGAGGGTTAGGGTTCAGTCTGGTGTATTATACTGGAGGGTTAGGGTTCAGTCTGGTGTATTATACTGGAGGGTTAGGGTTCAGTCTGGTGTATTATACTGGAGGGTTAGGGTTCAGTCTGGTGTATTATACTGGAGGGTTAGGGTTCAGTCTGGTGTATTATACTGGAGGGTTAGGGTTCAGTCTGGTGTATTATACTGGAGGGTTAGGGTTCAGTCTGGTGTATTATACTGGAGGGTTAGGGTTCAGTCTGGTGTATTATACTGGAGGGTTAGGGTTCAGTCTGGTGTATTATACTGGAGGGTTAGGGTTCAGTCTGGTGTATTATACTGGAGGGTTAGGGTTCAGTCTGGTGTATTATACTGGAGGGTTAGGGTTCAGTCTGGTGTATTATACTGGAGGGTTAGGGTTCAGTCTGGTGTATTATACTGGAGGGTTAGGGTTCAGTCTGGTGTATTATACTGGAGGGTTAGGGTTCAGTCTGGTGTATTATACTGGAGGGTTAGGGTTCAGTCTGGTGTATTATACTGGAGGGTTAGGGTTCAGTCTGGTGTATTATACTGGAGGGTTAGGGTTCAGTCTGGTGTATTATACTGGAGGGTTAGGGTTCAGTCTGGTGTATTATACTGGAGGGTTAGGGTTCAGTCTGGTGTATTATACTGGAGGGTTAGGGTTCAGTCTGGTGTATTATACTGGAGGGTTAGGGTTCAGTCTGGTGTATTATACTGGAGGGTTAGGGTTCAGTCTGGTGTATTATACTGGAGGGTTAGGGTTCAGTCTGGTGTATTATACTGGAGGGTTAGGGTTCAGTCTGGTGTATTATACTGGAGGGTTAGGGTTCAGTCTGGTGTATTATACTGGAGGGTTAGGGTTCAGTCTGGTGTATTATACTGGAGGGTTAGGGTTCAGTCTGGTGTATTATACTGGAGGGTTAGGGTTCAGTCTGGTGTATTGTACTGGAGGGTTAGGGTTCAGTCTGGTGTATTATACTGGAGGGTTAGGGTTCAGTCTGGTGTATTGTACTGGAGGGTTAGGGTTCAGTCTGGTGTATTATACTGGAGGGTTAGGGTTCAGTCTGGTGTATTATACTGGAGGGTTAGGGTTCAGTCTGGTGTATTATACTGGAGGGTTAGGGTTCAGTCTGGTGTATTATACTGGAGGGTTAGGGTTCAGTCTGGTGTATTATACTGGAGGGTTAGGGTTCAGTCTGGTGTATTATACTGGAGGGTTAGGGTTCAGTCTGGTGTATTATACTGGAGGGTTAGGGTTCAGTCTGGTGTATTATACTGGAGGGTTAGGGTTCAGTCTGGTGTATTATACTGGAGGGTTAGGGTTCAGTCTGGTGTATTATACTGGAGGGTTAGGGTTCAGTCTGGTGTATTATACTGGAGGGTTAGGGTTCAGTCTGGTGTATTATACTGGAGGGTTAGGGTTCAGTCTGGTGTATTATACTGGAGGGTTAGGGTTCAGTCTGGTGTATTATACTGGAGGGTTAGGGTTCAGTCTGGTGTATTATACTGGAGGGTTAGGGTTCAGTCTGGTGTATTATACTGGAGGGTTAGGGTTCAGTCTGGTGTATTATACTGGAGGGTTAGGGTTCAGTCTGGTGTAGTGTACTGGAGGGTTAGGGTTCAGTCTGGTGTATTATACTGGAGGGTTAGGGTTCAGTCTGGTGTATTATACTGGAGGGTTAGGGTTCAGTCTGGTGTATTATACTGGAGGGTTAGGGTTCAGTCTGGTGTATTATACTGGAGGGTTAGGGTTCAGTCTGGTGTATTATACTGGAGGGTTAGGGTTCAGTCTGGTGTATTATACTGGAGGGTTAGGGTTCAGTCTGGTGTATTATACTGGAGGGTTAGGGTTCAGTCTGGTGTATTATACTGGAGGGTTAGGGTTCAGTCTGGTGTATTATACTGGAGGGTTAGGGTTCAGTCTGGTGTATTGTACTGGAGGGTTAGGGTTCAGTCTGGTGTATTATACTGGAGGGTTAGGGTTCAGTCTGGTGTAGTGTACTGGAGGGTTAGGGTTCAGTCTGGTGTATTATACTGGAGGGTTAGGGTTCAGTCTGGTGTATTGTACTGGAGGGTTAGGGTTCAGTCTGGTGTATTATACTGGAGGGTTAGGGTTCAGTCTGGTGTATTATACTGGAGGGTTAGGGTTCAGTCTGGTGTATTATACTGGAGGGTTAGGGTTCAGTCTGGTGTATTATACTGGAGGGTTAGGGTTCAGTCTGGTGTATTATACTGGAGGGTTAGGGTTCAGTCTGGTGTATTATACTGGAGGGTTAGGGTTCAGTCTGGTGTATTATACTGGAGGGTTAGGGTTCAGTCTGGTGTATTGTACTGGAGTGTTAGGGTTCAGTCTGGTGTAGTGTACTGGAGGGTTAGGGTTCAGTCTGGTGTATTGTACTGGAGGGTTAGGGTTCAGTCTGGTGTATTGTACTGGAGGGTTAGGGTTCAGTCTGGTGTATTGTACTGGAGTGTTAGGGTTCAGTCTGGTGTAGTGTACTGGAGGGTTAGGGTTCAGTCTGGTGTATTATACTGGAGGGTTAGGGTTCAGTCTGGTGTATTATACTGGAGGGTTAGGGTTCAGTCTGGTGTATTGTACTGGAGTGTTAGGGTTCAGTCTGGTGTAGTGTACTGGAGGGTTAGGGTTCAGTCTGGTGTATTGTACTGGAGGGTTAGGGTTCAGTCTGGTGTATTATACTGGAGGGTTAGGGTTCAGTCTGGTGTATTGTACTGGAGGGTTAGGGTTCAGTCTGGTGTATTATACTGGAGGGTTAGGGTTCAGTCTGGTGTATTATACTGGAGGGTTAGGGTTCAGTCTGGTGTATTATACTGGAGGGTTAGGGTTCAGTCTGGTGTATTATACTGGAGGGTTAGGGTTCAGTCTGGTGTATTGTACTGGAGGGTTAGGGTTCAGTCTGGTGTAGTGTACTGGAGGGTTAGGGTTCAGTCTGGTGTAGTGTACTGGAGGGTTAGGGTTCAGTCTGGTGTATTATACTGGAGGGTTAGGGTTCAGTCTGGTGTATTGTACTGGAGGGTTAGGGTTCAGTCTGGTGTATTATACTGGAGGGTTAGGGTTCAGTCTGGTGTAGTGTACTGGAGGGTTAGGGTTCAGTCTGGTGTATTATACTGGAGGGTTAGGGTTCAGTCTGGTGTATTATACTGGAGGGTTAGGGTTCAGTCTGGTGTAGTGTACTGGAGGGTTAGGGTTCAGTCTGGTGTATTATACTGGAGGGTTAGGGTTCAGTCTGGTGTATTATACTGGAGGGTTAGGGTTCAGTCTGGTGTATTATACTGGAGGGTTAGGGTTCAGTATGGTGTATTATACTGGAGGGTTAGGGTTCAGTCTGGTGTAGTGTACTGGAGGGTTAGGGTTCAGTCTGGTGTATTATACTGGAGGGTTAGGGTTCAGTCTGGTGTATTATACTGGAGGGTTAGGGTTCAGTCTGGTGTATTATACTGGAGGGTTAGGGTTCAGTCTGGTGTATTATACTGGAGGGTTAGGGTTCAGTCTGGTGTATTATACTGGAGGGTTAGGGTTCAGTCTGGTGTATTATACTGGAGGGTTAGGGTTCAGTCTGGTGTATTATACTGGAGGGTTAGGGTTCAGTCTGGTGTATTATACTGGAGGGTTAGGGTTCAGTCTGGTGTATTGTACTGGAGGGTTAGGGTTCAGTCTGGTGTATTATACTGGAGGGTTAGGGTTCAGTCTGGTGTATTATACTGGAGGGTTAGGGTTCAGTCTGGTGTATTATACTGGAGGGTTAGGGTTCAGTCTGGTGTATTGTACTGGAGGGTTAGGGTTCAGTCTGGTGTATTATACTGGAGGGTTAGGGTTCAGTCTGGTGTATTATACTGGAGGGTTAGGGTTCAGTCTGGTGTATTATACTGGAGGGTTAGGGTTCAGTCTGGTGTATTATACTGGAGGGTTAGGGTTCAGTCTGGTGTATTATACTGGAGGGTTAGGGTTCAGTCTGGTGTATTATACTGGAGGGTTAGGGTTCAGTCTGGTGTATTATACTGGAGGGTTAGGGTTCAGTCTGGTGTAGTGTACTGGAGGGTTAGGGTTCAGTCTGGTGTAGTGTACTGGAGGGTTAGGGTTCAGTCTGGTGTATTATACTGGAGGGTTAGGGTTCAGTCTGGTGTATTATACTGGAGGGTTAGGGTTCAGTCTGGTGTATTATACTGGAGGGTTAGGGTTCAGTCTGGTGTATTATACTGGAGGGTTAGGGTTCAGTCTGGTGTATTATACTGGAGGGTTAGGGTTCAGTCTGGTGTATTATACTGGAGGGTTAGGGTTCAGTCTGGTGTATTATACTGGAGGGTTAGGGTTCAGTCTGGTGTATTATACTGGAGGGTTAGGGTTCAGTCTGGTGTATTATACTGGAGGGTTAGGGTTCAGTCTGGTGTATTATACTGGAGGGTTAGGGTTCAGTCTGGTGTATTATACTGGAGGGTTAGGGTTCAGTCTGGTGTATTATACTGGAGGGTTAGGGTTCAGTCTGGTGTATTATACTGGAGGGTTAGGGTTCAGTCTGGTGTATTATACTGGAGGGTTAGGGTTCAGTCTGGTGTATTGTACTGGAGGGTTAGGGTTCAGTCTGGTGTATTATACTGGAGGGTTAGGGTTCAGTCTGGTGTATTATACTGGAGGGTTAGGGTTCAGTCTGGTGTATTATACTGGAGGGTTAGGGTTCAGTCTGGTGTATTATACTGGAGGGTTAGGGTTCAGTCTGGTGTATTATACTGGAGGGTTAGGGTTCAGTCTGGTGTATTATACTGGAGGGTTAGGGTTCAGTCTGGTGTATTGTACTGGAGGGTTAGGGTTCAGTCTGGTGTATTATACTGGAGGGTTAGGGTTCAGTCTGGTGTATTATACTGGAGGGTTAGGGTTCAGTCTGGTGTATTGTACTGGAGGGTTAGGGTTCAGTCTGGTGTAGTGTACTGGAGGGTTAGGGTTCAGTCTGGTGTATTATACTGGAGGGTTAGGGTTCAGTCTGGTGTATTGTACTGGAGGGTTAGGGTTCAGTCTGGTGTATTGTACTGGAGGGTTAGGGTTCAGTCTGGTGTATTATACTGGAGGGTTAGGGTTCAGTCTGGTGTATTGTACTGGAGGGTTAGGGTTCAGTCTGGTGTATTGTACTGGAGGGTTAGGGTTCAGTCTGGTGTAGTGTACTGGAGGGTTAGGGTTCAGTCTGGTGTATTATACTGGAGGGTTAGGGTTCAGTCTGGTGTATTGTACTGGAGGGTTAGGGTTCAGTCTGGTGTATTGTACTGGAGGGTTAGGGTTCAGTCTGGTGTATTATACTGGAGGGTTAGGGTTCAGTCTGGTGTATTATACTGGAGGGTTAGGGTTCAGTCTGGTGTAGTGTACTGGAGGGTTAGGGTTCAGTCTGGTGTATTATACTGGAGGGTTAGGGTTCAGTCTGGTGTATTATACTGGAGGGTTAGGGTTCAGTCTGGTGTATTATACTGGAGGGTTAGGGTTCAGTCTGGTGTATTATACTGGAGGGTTAGGGTTCAGTCTGGTGTATTATACTGGAGGGTTAGGGTTCAGTCTGGTGTATTATACTGGAGGGTTAGGGTTCAGTCTGGTGTATTATACTGGAGGGTTAGGGTTCAGTCTGGTGTATTATACTGGAGGGTTAGGGTTCAGTCTGGTGTATTATACTGGAGGGTTAGGGTTCAGTCTGGTGTATTATACTGGAGGGTTAGGGTTCAGTCTGGTGTATTGTACTGGAGGGTTAGGGTTCAGTCTGGTGTATTATACTGGAGTGTTAGGGTTCAGTCTGGTGTAGTGTACTGGATGGTTAGGGTTCAGTCTGGTGTATTGTACTGGAGGGTTAGGGTTCAGTCTGGTGTATTGTACTGGAGGGTTAGGGTTCAGTCTGGTGTATTATACTGGAGGGTTAGGGTTCAGTCTGGTGTATTGTACTGGAGGGTTAGGGTTCAGTCTGGTGTATTATACTGGAGGGTTAGGGTTCAGTCTGGTGTATTATACTGGAGGGTTAGGGTTCAGTCTGGTGTATTATACTGGAGGGTTAGGGTTCAGTATGGTGTATTATACTGGAGGGTTAGGGTTCAGTCTGGTGTAGTGTACTGGAGGGTTAGGGTTCAGTCTGGTGTATTGTACTGGAGGGTTAGGGTTCAGTCTGGTGTATTGTACTGGAGGGTTAGGGTTCAGTCTGGTGTATTGTACTGGAGGGTTAGGGTTCAGTCTGGTGTATTATACTGGAGGGTTAGGGTTCAGTCTGGTGTATTATACTGGAGGGTTAGGGTTCAGTCTGGTGTATTATACTGGAGGGTTAGGGTTCAGTCTGGTGTATTATACTGGAGGGTTAGGGTTCAGTCTGGTGTATTATACTGGAGGGTTAGGGTTCAGTCTGGTGTATTATACTGGAGGGTTAGGGTTCAGTCTGGTGTATTATACTGGAGGGTTAGGGTTCAGTCTGGTGTATTATACTGGAGGGTTAGGGTTCAGTCTGGTGTATTATACTGGAGGGTTAGGGTTCAGTCTGGTGTAGTGTACTGGAGGGTTAGGGTTCAGTCTGGTGTATTGTACTGGAGGGTTAGGGTTCAGTCTGGTGTATTGTACTGGAGGGTTAGGGTTCAGTCTGGTGTATTATACTGGAGGGTTAGGGTTCAGTCTGGTGTATTATACTGGAGGGTTAGGGTTCAGTCTGGTGTATTATACTGGAGGGTTAGGGTTCAGTCTGGTGTATTATACTGGAGGGTTAGGGTTCAGTCTGGTGTATTATACTGGAGGGTTAGGGTTCAGTCTGGTGTATTATACTGGAGGGTTAGGGTTCAGTCTGGTGTATTATACTGGAGGGTTAGGGTTCAGTCTGGTGTATTGTACTGGAGGGTTAGGGTTCAGTCTGGTGTATTGTACTGGAGGGTTAGGGTTCAGTCTGGTGTATTATACTGGAGGGTTAGGGTTCAGTCTGGTGTATTATACTGGAGGGTTAGGGTTCAGTCTGGTGTATTATACTGGAGGGTTAGGGTTCAGTCTGGTGTATTATACTGGAGGGTTAGGGTTCAGTCTGGTGTATTATACTGGAGGGTTAGGGTTCAGTCTGGTGTATTATACTGGAGGGTTAGGGTTCAGTCTGGTGTATTATACTGGAGGGTTAGGGTTCAGTCTGGTGTATTATACTGGAGGGTTAGGGTTCAGTCTGGTGTATTATACTGGAGGGTTAGGGTTCAGTCTGGTGTATTATACTGGAGGGTTAGGGTTCAGTCTGGTGTAGTGTACTGGAGGGTTAGGGTTCAGTCTGGTGTATTGTACTGGAGGGTTAGGGTTCAGTCTGGTGTATTGTACTGGAGGGTTAGGGTTCAGTCTGGTGTATTATACTGGAGGGTTAGGGTTCAGTCTGGTGTATTATACTGGAGGGTTAGGGTTCAGTCTGGTGTATTATACTGGAGGGTTAGGGTTCAGTCTGGTGTATTATACTGGAGGGTTAGGGTTCAGTCTGGTGTATTATACTGAAGGGTTAGGGTTCAGTCTGGTGTATTATACTGGAGGGTTAGGGTTCAGTCTGGTGTATTATACTGGAGTGTTAGGGTTCAGTCTGGTGTAGTGTACTGGAGGGTTAGGGTTCAGTCTGGTGTATTGTACTGGAGGGTTAGGGTTCAGTCTGGTGTATTATACTGGAGGGTTAGGGTTCAGTCTGGTGTATTATACTGGAGGGATAGGGTTCAGTCTGGTGTATTATACTGGAGGGTTAGGGTTCAGTCTGGTGTAGTGTACTGGAGGGTTAGGGTTCAGTCTGGTGTATTATACTGGGGGGTTAGGGTTCAGTCTGGTGTATTATACTGGAGGGTTAGGGTTCAGTCTGGTGTATTATACTGGAGGGTTAGGGTTCAGTCTGGTGTATTATACTGGAGGGTTAGGGTTCAGTCTGGTGTATTATACTGGAGGGTTAGGGTTCAGTCTGGTGTATTATACTGGAGGGTTAGGGTTCAGTCTGGTGTAGTGTACTGGAGGGTTAGGGTTCAGTCTGGTGTATTATACTGGAGGGTTAGGGTTCAGTCTGGTGTATTATACTGGAGGGTTCAGTCTGGTGTATTATACTGGAGGGTTAGTGTTCAGTCTGGTGTAGTGTACTGGAGGGTTAGGGTTCAGTCTGGTGTATTATACTGGAGGGTTAGGGTTCAGTCTGGTGTATTATACTGGAGGGTTAGGGTTCAGTCTGGTGTATTATACTGGAGGGTTAGGGTTCAGTCTGGTGTATTATACTGGAGGGTTAGGGTTCAGTCTGGTGTATTATACTGGAGGGTTAGGGTTCAGTCTGGTGTATTATACTGGAGGGTTAGGGTTCAGTCTGGTGTATTATACTGGAGGGTTAGGGTTCAGTCTGGTGTATTATACTGGAGGGTTAGGGTTCAGTCTGGTGTATTATACTGGAGGGTTAGGGTTCAGTCTGGTGTATTATACTGGAGGGTTAGGGTTCAGTCTGGTGTATTATACTGGAGGGTTAGGGTTCAGTCTGGTGTATTATACTGGAGGGTTAGGGTTCAGTCTGGTGTATTATACTGGAGGGTTAGGGTTCAGTCTGGTGTATTATACTGGAGGGTTAGGGTTCAGTCTGGTGTATTATACTGGAGGGTTAGGGTTCAGTCTGGTGTATTATACTGGAGGGTTAGGGTTCAGTCTGGTTTATTATACTGGAGGGTTAGGGTTCAGTCTGGTGTATTATACTGGAGGGTTAGGGTTCAGTCTGGTGTATTATACTGGAGGGTTCAGTCTGGTGTATTATACTGGAGGGTTAGGGTTCAGTCTGGTGTATTATACTGGAGGGTTCAGTCTGGTGTATTATACTGGAGGGTTCAGTCTGGTTTATTATACTGGAGGGTTAGGGTTCAGTCTGGTGTATTATACTGGAGGGTTCAGTCTGGTGTATTATACTGGAGGGTTAGGGTTCAGTCTGGTGTATTATACTGGAGGGTTAGGGTTCAGTCTGGTGTATTATACTGGAGGGTTAGGGTTCAGTCTGGTGTATTATACTGGAGGGTTAGGGTTCAGTCTGGTGTATTATACTGGAGGGTTAGGGTTCAGTCTGGTGTATTATACTGGAGGGTTAGGGTTCAGTCTGGTGTATTATACTGGAGGGTTAGGGTTCAGTCTGGTGTATTGTACTGGAGGGTTAGGGTTCAGTCTGGTATATTATACTGGAGGGTTAGGGTTCAGTCTGGTGTAGTGTACTGGAGTGTTAGGGTTCAGTCTGGTGTATTATACTGGAGGGTTAGGGTTCAGTCTGGTGTATTATACTGGAGGGTTAGGGTTCAGTCTGGTGTAGTGTACTGGAGGGTTAGGGTTCAGTCTGGTGTATTGTACTGGAGGGTTAGGGTTCAGTCTGGTGTATTATACTGGAGGGTTAGGGTTCAGTCTGGTGTAGTGTACTGGAGGGTTAGGGTTCAGTCTGGTGTAGTGTACTGGAGTGTTAGGGTTCAGTCTGGTGTATTATACTGGAGGGTTAGGGTTCAGTCTGGTGTATTATACTGGAGGGTTAGGGTTCAGTCTGGTGTATTATACTGGAGGGTTAGGGTTCAGTCTGGTGTATTATACTGGAGGGTTAGGGTTCAGTCTGGTGTATTATACTGGAGGGTTAGGGTTCAGTCTGGTGTATTATACTGGAGGGTTAGGGTTCAGTCTGGTGTATTATACTGGAGGGTTAGGGTTCAGTCTGGTGTATTATACTGGAGGGTTAGGGTTCAGTCTGGTGTATTATACTGGAGGGTTAGGGTTCAGTCTGGTGTATTATACTGGAGGGTTAGGGTTCAGTCTGGTGTATTATACTGGAGGGTTAGGGTTCAGTCTGGTGTATTATACTGGAGGGTTAGGGTTCAGTCTGGTGTATTATACTGGAGGGTTAGGGTTCAGTCTGGTGTATTATACTGGAGGGTTAGGGTTCAGTCTGGTGTAGTGTACTGGAGGGTTAGGGTTCAGTCTGGTGTAGTGTACTGTAGTTGAGTTGAAAGAAAATGCCAGTGTGCCTCAGGGACTTTTCACCACCAAAACCCACACTGTGACTGTACATATCCTGCTTGGTGAGCTGCTTAGCAACCACTACTAAACAAACCAATGGGCCTACAGCCCTGCACTGGCCAAGCTCTTTTCTTGTTAGGGTTCAGTAAAAATATGGTTTGGCTGATGCTATGTACAGAACTGATGCTATCTACTATCTACATAACTGATGCTATCTACAGAACTGATGCTATCTACTATCTACAGAACTGATGCTATCTACTTTCTACAGAACTGATGCTATCTACTATCTACAGAACTGATGCTATCTACAGAACTGATGCTATCTACTATCTACAGAACTGATGCTATCTACTATCTACAGAACTGATGCTATCTACTATCTACAGAACTGATGCTATCTACTATCTACATAACTGATGCTATCTACAGAACTGATGCTATCTACTATCTACAGAATTGATGCTATCTACTATCTACAGAATTGATGCTATCTACTATCTACAGAACTGATGCTATCTACTTTCTACAGAACTGATGCTATCTACTATCTACAGAACTGATGCTATCTACTATCTACAGAACTGATGCTATCTACTATCTACAGAACTGATGCTATTTACTATCTACAGAATTGATGCTATCTACTATCTACAGAACTGATGCTATCTACTATCTACAGAATTGATGCTATTTACTATCTACAGAATTGATGCTATCTACTATCTACAGAACTGATGCTATCTACTATCTATAATAATAATAATATGCCATTTAGCAGACGCTTTTATCCAAAGCGACTTACAGTCGTGCGTGCATAAATGTTTTGTGTATGGGTGGTCCCGGGGATCGAACCCACTACCTTGGCGTTACAAGCGCCGTGCTCTACCAGCTGAGCTACAGAGGATCTACAGAACTGATGCTATCTACTATCTACAGAACTGATGCTATTTACTATCTACAGAACTGACGCTATCTACTATCTACAGAACTGATGCTATCTATTGTCTACATAACTGATGCTATCTACATAACTGACGCTATCTACTATCTACAGAACTGTACATGTATACACTGTACCTTGTATGATGAACTTTCAACAGGTATTTTTCTGGTCTATCAGCATTTTACCCCAGTAAAGAATGTTTGCCGTGCGTGCTAGCCTGCATGCGTGCGTGTGTCAGCTACACTGTGAGTGTATCCTCCGAGAGATTGCCGAGACTTCCTGAGCAAACATCATACTAACGTGTGGAGAGCAAACAGCAATTTCCCACACTGGACTGGCAAATAACACTATCACACTGCAGAAAGTGCTGACTATGGCTGCATCCCAAAAATGGCACCCTATTCCCTATATAGTGCACTACTTTTGACAAGGGCCCATATGGGAATAGGGTGCCATTTGAGACGCAAGCCATACCTCTATCAGCACCCAGGGAAAGTGGTCTGATTACTATCTTGCCACGTTGATATTAAAGTGTGTTTGAGTAAATTAGAGCAGTTGTTTTGAATTTGTACATGTTTGATAAAGGCCTATTCTGTCCTGTCCAATGAACTCGTCCAAAGTCAGTGCCATGGAGGGAACATAGAGTATGTAGCCAAGGCTGTCATAGAGTCTTTGTAGTACTCGGAGGTCATTAGAGATATGGCTGCACCTTTTATAACCCACTAATAAATCATTTTAAGAATAGTACACTGTTACCTCTATATCGCTTATGTCATGGAACATGTCAAACTTGTTGTTTACAGGTAATTGCAGTTTAATTTTCTTTGTAAGTATGAATGCCCCTCCCTTGCTTTTTGGGTGAGGTGACTGCTGACGTATAATGGTTAAGACACACACTAACACACACACACACAGCCAGCTCTCATGTCAGCCACACCAGCTTTCCCCATACTGTTTGCGTCATGACTCCCGAGTTGGGTTGGCCTGATCAGGACTGACTGTAGCCTGCTGCTACTGACTCACAGGGTCAGAGTTACCACAGGGTCAGAGTTACCATTAGGTCAGAGTTACCACAGGGTCAGAGTTACCACAGGGTCAGAGTTACCATTAGGTCAGAGTTACCACAGGGTCAGAGTTACCACAGGGTCAGAGTTACCATTAGGTCAGAGTTACCACTAGGTCAGAGTTACCACAGGGTCAGAGTTACCACAGGGTCAGAGTTACCACAGGGTCAGAGTTACCACAGGGTCAGAGTTACCATTAGGTCAGAGTTACCACTAGGTCAGAGTTACCACAGGGTCAGAGCTACCACTAGGTCAGTTACCATTAGGTCAGAGTTACCATTAGGTCAGAGTTACCACAGGGTCAGAGTTACCACTAGGTCAGAGATACCACAGGGTCAGAGTTACCACAGGGTCAGAGTTACCATTAGGTCAGAGTTACCACAGGGTCAGAGTTACCATTAGGTCAGAGTTACCACAGGGTCAGAGTTACCACAGGGTCAGAGTTACCACAGGGTCAGAGTTACCATTAGGTCAGAGTTACCACAGGGTCAGAGTTACCATTAGGTCAGAGTTACCATTAGGTCAGAGTTACCACAGGGTCAGAGTTACCACAGGGTCAGAGTTACCACAGGGTCAGAGTTACCATTAGGTCAGAGTTACCATTAGGTCAGAGTTACCATTAGGTCAGAGTTACCACAGGGTCAGAGTTACCACAGGGTCAGAGTTACCATTAGGTCAGAGTTACCATTAGGTCAGAGTTACCATTAGGTCAGAGTTACCATTAGGTCAGAGTTACCACTAGGTCAGAGTTACCACAGGGTCAGATCTACCACTAGGTCAGAGTTACCACAGGGTCAGAGTTACCACAGGGTCAGAGTTACCATTAGGTCAGAGTTACCATTAGGTCAGAGTTACCACAGGGTCAGAGTTACCATTAGGTCAGAGTTACCATTAGGTCAGAGTTACCACAGGGTCAGAGTTACCACAGGGTCAGAGTTACCATTAGGTCAGAGTTACCATTAGGTCAGAGTTACCACAGGGTCAGAGTTACCATTAGGTCAGAGTTACCATTAGGTCAGAGTTACCACAGGGTCAGAGTTACCACAGGGTCAGAGTTACCATTAGGTCAGAGTTACCACAGGGTCAGAGTTACCATTAGGTCAGAGTTACCACAGGGTCAGAGTTACCACAGGGTCAGAGTTACCACTAGATCAGAGTTACCACAGGGTCAGAGTTACCACTAGGTCAGAGTTACCACAGGGTCAGAGTTACCACTAGGTCAGAGTTACCACAGGGTCAGAGTTACCACTAGGTCAGAGTTACCACTAGGTCAGAGTTACCACAGGGTCAGAGTTACCACTAGGTCAGAGTTACCACAGGGTCAGAGTTACCACTAGGTCAGAGTTACCATTAGGTCAGAGTTACCATTAGGTCAGAGTTACCACAGGGTCAGAGTTACCACAGGGTCAGAGTTACCATTAGGTCAGAGTTACCATTAGGTCAGAGTTACCATTAGGTCAGAGTTACCACAGGGTCAGAGTTACCACTAGGTCAGAGTTACCACTGGGTCAGAGTTACCATTAGGTCAGAGTTACCATTAGGTCAGAGTTACCACAGGGTCAGAGTTACCACTAGGTCAGAGTTACCACTGGGTCAGAGTTACCACAGGGTCAGAGTTACCACAAGGTCAGAGTTACCACAGGGTCAGAGTTACCATTAGGTCAGAGTTACCACAGGGTCAGAGTTACCATTAGGTCAGAGTTACCATTAGGTCAGAGTTACCATTAGGTCAGAGTTACCACTAGGTCAGAGTTACCACTAGGTCAGAGTTACCACAGGGTCAGAGTTACCATTAGGTCAGAGTTACCACTAGTTCAGAGTTACCATTAGGTCAGAGTTACCACT
The DNA here is from genome assembly GCF_964263955.1 of Coregonus lavaretus. Taxonomy (NCBI): domain Eukaryota; kingdom Metazoa; phylum Chordata; class Actinopteri; order Salmoniformes; family Salmonidae; genus Coregonus; species Coregonus lavaretus. Next base: position 42,624,832 of record NC_140012.1, on the reverse strand, counting down.
ACGTCAGAGTTACCACAGGGTCAGAGCTACCACTAGGTCAGTTACCATTAGGTCAGAGTTACCACTACGTCAGAGTTACCACAGGGTCAGAGCTACCACTAGGTCAGTTACCATTAGGTCAGAGTTACCATTAGGTCAGAGTTACCATTAGGTCAGAGTTACCACTAGGTCAGAGTTACCACTAGGTCAGAGTTACCACTGGTTCAGAGTTTCCACAGGGTCAGAGTTTCCACAGGGTCAGAGTTTCCATTAGGTCAGAGTTACCATTAGGTCAGAGTTACCATTAGGTCAGAGTTACCATTAGGTCAGAGTTACCACAGGGTCAGAGTTACCACTGGGTCAGAGTTACCACAGGGTCAGAGTTACCATTAGGTCAGAGTTACCACAGGGTCAGAGTTACCACAGGGTCAGAGTTACCATTAGGTCAGAGTTACCACAGGGTCAGAGTTACCACAGGGTCAGAGTTACCACAGGGTCAGAGTTACCATTAGGTCAGAGTTACCACAGGGTCAGAGTTACCATTAGGTCAGAGTTACCATTAGGTCAGAGTTACCACAGGGTCAGAATTACCACAGGGTCAGAGTTACCACTAGGTCAGAGTTACCACTAGGTCAGAGTTACCACAGGGTCAGAGTTACCACTAGGTCAGAGTTACCACTAGGTCAGAGTTACCACAGGGTCAGAGTTACCACAGGGTCAGAGTTACCACTAGGTCAGAGTTACCACTAGGTCAGAGTTACCACAGGGTCAGAGTTACCACTAGGTCAGAGTTACCACAGGGTCAGAGTTACCACAGGGTCAGAGTTACCACAGGGTCAGAGTTACCACAGGGTCAGAGTTACCATAGGGTCAGAGTTACCACAGGGTCAGAGTTACCATTAGGTCAGAGTTACCATTAGGTCAGAGTTACCACTAGGTCAGAGTTACCACTAGGTCAGAGTTACCACAGGGTCAGAGTTACCACTAGGTCAGAGTTACCACAGGGTCAGAGTTACCACAGGGTCAGAGTTACCACAGGGTCAGAGTTACCACAGGGTCAGAGTTACCATAGGGTCAGAGTTACCACAGGGTCAGAGTTACCATTAGGTCAGAGTTACCATTAGGTCAGAGTTACCACTAGGTCAGAGTTACCACTAGGTCAGAGTTACCACAGGGTCAGAGTTACCATAGGGTCAGAGTTACCACAGGGTCAGAGTTACCACAGGGTCAGAGTTACCACAGGGTCAGAGTTACCACTAGGTCAGAGATACCATAGGGTCAGAGTTACCACAGGGTCAGAGTTACCATAGGGTCAGAGTTAACCCAGGGTCAGAGTTACCACAGGGTCAGAGTTACCACAGGGTCAGAATTACCATTAGGTCAGAGTTACCATTAGGTCAGAGTTACCACTAGGTCAGAGTTACCACAGGGTCAGAGTTACCACAGGGTCAGAGTTACCACAGGGTCAGAGTTACCACAGGGTCAGAGTTACCATAGGGTCAGAGTTACCACAGGGTCAGAGTTACCATTAGGTCAGAGTTACCACTAGGTCAGAGTTACCACTAGGTCAGAGTTACCACAGGGTCAGAGTTACCACAGGGTCAGAGTTACCATAGGGTCAGAGTTACCACAGGGTCAGAGTTACCACAGGGTCAGAGTTACCACAGGGTCAGAGTTACCACTAGGTCAGAGATACCATAGGGTCAGAGTTACCACAGGGTCAGAGTTACCATAGGGTCAGAGTTAACCCAGGGTCAGAGTTACCACAGGGTCAGAGTTACCACAGGGTCAGAATTACCATTAGGTCAGAGTTACCATTAGGTCAGAGTTACCATTAGGTCAGAGTTACCACAGGGTCAGAGTTACCACTAGGTCAGAGTTACCACAGGGTCAGAGTTTCCACAGGGTCAGAGTTTCCACAGGGTCAGAGTTACCATTAGGTCAGAGTTACCATTAGGTCAGAGTTACCACAGGGTCAGAGTTACCACAGGGTCAGAGTTACCACTGGGTCAGAGTTACCATTAGGTCAGAGTTACCATTAGGTCAGAGTTACCATTAGGTCAGAGTTACCATTAGGTCAGAGTTACCATTAGGTCAGAGTTACCATTAGGTCAGAGTTACCATTAGGTCAGAATTACCACTAGGTCAGAGTTACCATTAGGTCAGAGTTACCATTAGGTCAGAGTTACCACAGGGTCAGAGTTACCACAGGGTCAGAGTTGCCACAGGGTCAGAGTTAGCATTAGGTCAGAGTTACCATTAGGTCAGAGTTAGCATTAGGTCAGAGTTAGCATTAGGTCAGAGTTAGCATTAGGTCAGAGTTACCACAGGGTCAGAGTTACCACAGGGTCAGAGTTGCCACAGGGTCAGAGTTAGCATTAGGTCAGAGTTAGCATTAGGTCAGAGTTACCACTAGGTCAGAGTTACCACTAGGTCAGAGTTACCATTAGGTCAGAGTTACCATTAGGTCAGAGTTACCATTAGGTCAGAGTTACCACTAGGTCAGAGTTCCCATTAGGTCCTGTTTCCTAAAGCCAGCTGTGTTTGATAGTTTGAAGGAATCTTTGCAACTCTAGTGTGCCACACCAACCTCACTGACCTCACTGGAGAAGAACCAATGAGAACAGGACACATCAGAAGTGTGTTTACGTTCAAGCCAGGGTTGTATTCATTAGTGCACCCCAAAGCGAAACACTTTGCGCTGGGAAAACAAAAGAAAATGTGTCTTATTGGAGAAGTTGTGGTAGCTAGACCCGCCTTGATCTCGCCGCTTTCTTCCGTTTGGCGCCAAATGAATATGACTCAGTCATCTGCCAGCCAATGTGACCCAGCCAGCCACAGCAAATTAAACAACATGTGTTTGGAGCGTCTCTTGAAAATAGCTCTAAGTTATTGGCAAGCTGTTTACCAGTGCACAGATCCACAGAGCAACCTACAGTCGACCATTAACGTGGATATCAGAGCAGGCTAATCTATGATCCTTTGAGCTGTCACTCTCTCACACACACACACACACACACACACACACACACACACACACACATGTACACACATCCACAGACAGACACATACAGACACACATACACATACACACACAGACACTGACAAGGCGTTAGAGTACCGGGGAGGCAGGTAGCTTAGTGGTTAAGAGCGTTGTTCCAGTAACCGAAAGGTCGCTGGTTCTAATCCCAGAGCCGACTAGGTGAAAAATCTGTCGATGTGCCCTTAAGCAAGGCACTTAACCCTAATTGCTCCTGTAAGTCGCTCTGGATAAGAGCAGATGGTAGACCATGACCATCAATGCTCCTGATAGGCTGCACACATTTCTGACAGACACGCAGACTTCTCTGTATTTGGCAGGGCTATGCCACAGGAAGTCCAGTAGAGTCCAGTAAAGGAGGCCTAGGCAGGATGTGAAAAAGACCTGGTCAACAGAACCACATGGTACCTTTCCCTATACATGTATGGTGCACTCTGCCCTGGTAAACACTGCATAGTGTTTGTGGATATCCATGTGTGTGTTTGTGTGTGTGTGTGTGTGTGTGTCCGGGTTGGCAGAGAGTGTAGTGGCTTTGGTGGAGACTCTGGAATGTTCTCTCCTCTCTCAGCATCTGGCTGGCTATCCCTGGATGCAGCTTTGTGTCTGTCTCTCCTATTGGCATGCCTCTCTTCTCACGGTCTGATGCACTGTTACTGTCTAATGCTCAGTCGATCTGAAACGGGGTGCAGGATGCTAGGATCAGCTGTGTGTCTCTCCTGTCTTATCTGCATGCCTCTCTTCTCACGCTCTGTTGCACTATTAAGCTCCACATTCAATCTGGATGTGATGAATACTCACAATGGAAAATGGAGCAGGATGCTGGTATGAGGGTGTGCAGTGGGAATTGCCCCTGGTGGGATAAAGTTGCATTGAAATGAATTGCATTACTTGTGAAATAAAATGTCAAGTGTCTCGCTTGAATAGATACACCTGGAGCAGAAGCCTGGTGAAACCAACTACTCAAATGCGTTGTCATGACGAGCGAAAGACAGAAAGAATTTTAGACACAGTCATTCTGGAATCCAGCAATGCAATCTGATTGGATATGCCTCTATATTCACATCTTGCAGCTGCAGGAGCCAAAAAGGCCCCCGTTCCAAAATGTCTGCTTTATCAGAGAGAATGTCTGTCAACGGTTGCCTCGGAAATAACACCCTATTCACTATGTAGTGCCATTTTGTGCGTGTGTGTTGCATGTGCTGTGGAAAAAAACATGACAGTGTAACTGTACAGACCATACATCTTTACATTTAGCAGATGCTCTTATCCAGAGCAACTTACAGTAGAGTGCATACATTTGAATTATTATATACACTGCTCAAAAAAATAAAGGGAACACTTAAACAACACAATGTAACTCCAAGTCAATCACACTTCTGTGAAATCAAACTGTCCACTTAGGAAGCAACACTGATTGACAATACATTTCACATGCTGTTGTGCAAATGGAATAGACAACAGGTGGAAATTATAGGCAATTAGCAAGACACCCCCAATAAAGGACTGGTTTTGCAGGTGGTGACCACAGACCACTTCTCAGTTCCTATGCTTCCTGGCTGATGTTTTGGTCACTTTTGAATGCTGGCGGTGCTTTCACTCTAGTGGTAGCATGAGACGGAGTCTACAACCCGCACAAGTGGCTCAGGTAGTGCAGCTCATCCAGGATGGCACATCAAAACGAGCTGTGGCAAGAAGGTTTGCTGTGTCTGTCAGCGCAGTGTCCAGAGCATGGAGGCGCTACCAGGAGACAGGCCAGTACATCAGGAGACGTGGAGGAGGCCGTAGGAGGGCAACAACCCAGCAGCAGGACTGCTACCTCCGCCTTTGTGCAAGGAGGAACAGGAGGAGCACTGCCAGAGCCCTGCAAAATGACCTCCAGCAGGCCACAAATGTGCATGTGTCTGCTCAAACGGTCAGAAACAGACTCCATGAGGGTGGTATGAGGGCCCGACGTCCACAGGTGGGGGTTGTGCTTACAGCCCAACACCGTGCAGGACGTTTGGCATTTGCCAGAGAACACCAAGATTGGCAAATTCGCCACTGGTGCCCTGTGCTCTTCACAGATGAAAGCAGGTTCACACTGAGCACATGTGACAGACGTGACAGAGTCTGGAGACGCCGTGGAGAACGTTCTGCTGCCTGCAACATCCTCCAGCATGACCGGTTTGGCGGTGGGTCAGTCATGGTGTGGGGTGACATTTCTTTGGGGGGCCGCACAGCCCTCCATGTGCTCGCCAGAGGTAGCCTGACTGCCATTAGGTACCGAGATGAGATCCTCAGACCCCTTGTGAGACCATATGCTGGTGCGGTTGGCCCTGGGTTCCTCTTAATCCAAGACAATGCTAGACCTCATGTGGCTGGAGTGTGTCAGCAGTTCCTGCAAGAGGAAGGCATTGATGCTATGGACTGGCCCGCCCGTTCCCCAGACCTGAATCCAATTGAGCACATCTGGGACATCATGTCTCGCTCCATCCACCAACGCCACGTTGCACCACAGACTGTCCAGGAGTTGGCGGATGCTTTAGTCCAGGTCTGGAAGGAGATCCCTCAGGAGACCATCTGCCAACTCATTGGGAGCATGCCCAGGCGTTGTAGGGAGGTCATACAGGCACGTGGAGGCCACACACACTACTGAGCCTCATTTTGACTTGTTTTAAGGACATTACATCAAAGTTGGATCAGCCTGTAGTGTGGTTTTCCACTTTAATTTTGAGGGTGACTCCAAATCCAGACCTCCATGGGTTGATACATTTGATTTCCATTGATAATTTTTGTGTGATTTTGTTGTCAGCACATTCAACTATGCAAAGAAAGAAGTATTTAATATGATTATTTCATTCATTCAGATCTAGAATGTGTTATTTTAGTGTTCCCTTTATTTTTTTGAGCAGTGTATATATATTTTTTTCAGACTGGTCCCCGTGGGAATCGAACCCACAACCCTGGCATTGCAAGCACCATGCTCTACCAACTGAGCTACACAGGACCATACCATACCATACCATACCATACCATACCATACCATAACATACCATACCATAACATAACATAACATAACATAACATAACATAACATAACATAACATAACATAACATAACATAACATAACATAACATAACATAACATAACATAACATAACATAACATAACATAACATAACATAACATAACATAACATACCACCCGATAAAGACACATAAGCTGTAGTATTTTTTTCTGGGATCATATATTTAGCAGCAGACTAAACTATGATTTGCTTGTGCTGTGTGTTTGTGCCAGTGTTTCACTACTACAGATAGTCAGGTTAGTTTGCCCTGCCCTGCAGTGCCCTGCCTAGGCAATGTCTTGCGTCATTGATAATACTGTTTGCTCACGACAAAATTATCAGAGGTCAAATTATACTCAATAAAACACAACATAAATGCTAAAGAGAAACATTTAGGATAAAAATCATTATTTTGTTGGTCCACATGAAATCTCTATATTTATGTTGTTGTCTGGGGCATAAATACTTTCATCATGTGGATTTAATGTGAATACACTCACTGGCCAGTTCATTAGGTACACCACCCCATTCACGAAAATGAATCGCTCCTGCAGACAGTGAGTCACGTGACCGTGGCTTGCTATATAAAGCAGGCAGACAGGCATCAATACATTCAGTTACTGTTGGATTGACCTTTAGAATGGGCAAAACGAATGAACTAAGTGACTTTGAGTGTGGTATGATCGTCGATGCCAGGGGTGCCGGATCTAGTATTTCAGAAACGGCCGCCCTCCTGGGCTTTTCACGTACGACAGTGTCTAGGGTTTACAGTGAACGGTGCGACAAACAAAAAAACATCCAGTCAACGGTTGTCCTGTAGGCGAAAACAGCTCGTTAATGAGAGAGGTCGAAGGAGAATGGCAAGAATTGTTCAAGCTAACAGGCGGGCCACAAACAGACAAATAACGGCCCAGTACAACAGTGGTGTGCAGAACGGCGTCTCGGAACGCACAACTCGTCAGTCCTCATCATGCTTTTGCAGCAGACGACCACACCGGGTTTCACGCCAATCAGCTACAAACAGGAAGCAGCAGCTCCAGTGGACACACGATCACCAACACTGGACAATTTGAGAAATCTGAAAAAAAACATCACCTGGTCCGACGAATCCCGGTTTCCTGTTCCGCCATGCTGATGTCAGAGTCAGGATTTGGCGTAAGCAGCATGAGTCCATGGCCCCATCCTGCCTGGTGTCAACGGTACAGGCTGGTGGCGGTGGTGTAATGGTGTGGGGAATGTTTTCCTGGCACAGGTTAGGTCCCTTGATACCAATTGAGCAACGTTTCCATGCCCCGAAGAATTCAGGCTGTTCTGGAGGCAAAGGGGGGGTCCGATCCGGTACTAGATGGGTGTACCTAATAAACTGGCCACTGAATGTATATCGTTCTGTATTTGACATATTAGTAGCATTTGCCAAAGTTAAGCAACAGCAGGCCTTGCGTATATAGCAGGGGAGTTAAAGACACATACTGACTGAACTAACGTCAATGACTGCATCCCAAATAGCACCCAATTCCCTATATAGTGCACTACTTTTGACCAGAACCATATGGGCCATTTGGGACTCATCCAATGTTGAACTTTTAGGAGCTGGATATGAGTCACAGGGTGTTGCCAAAAATGAGGAAACAGAGCCGGAGAGCAGAGCATAGCTGAGCAGAGCGGAACAGAGTACAGTAAAGCAGAGTAGATCAGAACAGAACAGAACAGAACAGAGTATAGTAGAGTAGAGTAGAGTAGAGTAGAGTAGAGTAGAGTAGAGTAGAGTAGAGCAGAACAAAGTAGAACAGAGTAGAGTAGAGTAGAGTAGAGTAGAGTAGAGTAGAGTAGAGTAGAGCAGAACAGAACAGAGTAGAACAGAGTAGAGTAGAGTAGAGTAGAACAGAGTAGAGTAGAGTAGAGTAGAGTAGAGTAGAGTAGAGCAGAACAGAACAGAGTAGAACAGAGTAGAGTAGAGTAGAGTAGAACAGAGTAGAGTAGAACAGAGTAGAGTAGAGTAGAGTAGAGTAGAGCAGAGCAGAGCAGAGCAGAGCAGAGTAGAGTAGAGTAGAGTAGAGTAGAGCAGAGCAGAGCAGAGTAGAGTAGAGTAGAGTAGAGTAGAGTAGAGTAGAGTAGAGTAGAACACTATAATAAAAAATAATACAATAGTTAGGTGGGTGCTTATATTTGTGCTGTTTCACACATGTACAAGTGTGTATTATACAAATGTGTGAATTGGAAATGTGTTTTTTGCATATCCCAACTCTCCCTGAGACACCCTTGGAGAATGGGTTACGGCCAGGGTCAGCCACTAATGTAGGCTTCAGGGCCTGTGGTCATTCTCTGAGACGCTTCGTCAGTACAGGCCCAGGAGAGGAATAAAGTGCTTCAGGCTCTCCTGAATGCTGCTGGGTTGAACTTGAAGATGAAGACGGCAGGGCTCCAGTGATGCAATCAGACGGGGCACATGCGAAGTACTCCATAAGAGGCTCACACATCACAGACCAATGGAGTGCAGTCTGTGTCAAGAGTACTCACAGTGTAACCCAGGTGGTTGGTGTACACTGTAGCAGAGATGAGCTCACTCTGAAGGGGAATCAGGGGAGGTTGTGACCATCCATGGAGCTGAGGTCAAGGTTGAGGTTCAAGACTTCCATGGTCTAATATAATACAGCTATATAATACAGCTATTATCTACACAAGGCTGTTGTTAGGCCCAACATGTGTCACAATGTTCATCATATGTTCACTAAACAATGATCAAATGACTAAATCCTAAACAGTACTTTTAGCATTTCCTGTCAGGAATTCAATGTTTCCTTTTTTAGGTCATGCAATGACTATTTTTACCAGTTCAATGGAAAACAAATATCTGTGCACAAGAACAATTCATTCGTCAGCATTGGAGGATTGACCGGATTCCATTCTTTCTCTAAATACCTTGTGTATATAAAACAACAATGTATATATAGCAACAATGTGTATATAGCAACAATGTGTATATAACCACAATGTACAGTCGTGGTCAAAGGTTTTGAAAAAGTATTGATCTTCACAAAGTTCGCTGCTTCAGTGTTATGAGATATTTTTTCAGATGTTACTATGGTATACTGAAGTATAATTACAAGCATTCCATAAGTGTCAAAGGCTTTTATTGACAATTACATTAAGTTTATGCAAAGAGTCAATATTTGCAGTGTTGACCCTTCTTTTTCAAGACCTCTGCAATCCGCCCTGGCATGCTGTCAATTAACTTCTGGGCCACATCCTGACTGATGGCAGTCCATTCTTGCATAATCAATGCTTGGCGTTTGTCCGAATTTGTGGGTTTTTGTTTGTCCACCCGACTCTTGAGGATTGACCACAAGTTCTCAATGGGATTAAGGTCTGGGGAGTTTCCTGGCCATGGAGGTAAGGCAATAAATAGGCTATAGTGCAAGATAATTACAATTAGTTTTAACACTGGAATGATAGATGTGCAAATAGAGATACTGGGGTGCAAATGAGCAAAATAAATAACAATATGGGGATGAGGTAGTTGAGTGGGCTAATTTCAGATGGGCTGTGTACAGGTGCAGTGATCGGTAAGGTGCTCTGACAACTGATGCTTAAAGTTAGTGAGGGAGATAAGAGTCTCCAGCTTCAGAGATTTTTGCAATTCGTTCCAGTCATTGGCAGCAGAGAACTGGAAGGAATGGCGGCCAAAGGAGGTGTTGGCTTTGGGGATGACCAGTGAGATATACCTGCTGGAGCGCATACTACGGGTGGGTGTTGCTATGGTGACCAATGAGCTAAGATAAGGCGGGGATTTGTCTAGCAGTGATTTATAGATGGCCTGGAGCCAGTGGGTTTGGCGACGAATATGTAGTAAGGACCAGCCAACAAGAGCGTACAGATCACAGTGGTGGGTAGTATATGGGGCTTTGGTGACAAAATGGATGGCACTGTGATAGACTACATCCAATTTGCTGAGTAGAGTGTTGGAGGCTATTTTGTAAATGACATCGCCGAAGTCAAGGATCGGTAGGATAGTCAGTTTTACGAGGGCATGTTTGGCAGCATGAGTGAAGGAGGCTTTGTTGCGAAATAGGAAGCTGATTCTAGATTTAACTTTGGATTGGAGATGCTTAATGTGAGTCTGGAAGGAGAGTTTACAGTCTAACCAGACACCTAGGTATTTGTAGTTGTCCACATACTCTAGGTCCGACCCGCCGAGAGTAGTGATTCTAGTCGGGTGGGCGGGTGCCAGCAGCGTACGATTGAAGAGCATGCATTTAGTTTTACTAGTGTTTAAGAGCAGTTGGAGGCTACTGAAGGAGTGTTGTATGGCATTGAAGCTCGTTTGGAGGTTTGTTAACACAGTGTCCAATGAAGGGCCAGATGTATACAAAATGGTGTCGTCTGCGTAGAGGTGGATCTGAGAGTCACCAGCAGCAAGAGCGACATCATTGATATACACAGAGAAAAGAGTCGGCCCAATAATTGAACCCTGTGGCACCCCCATAGAGACTGCCATAGGTCCAGACAACAGGCCCTCCGATTTGACACATTGAACTCTATTACATTTACATTTTAGTAATTTAGCAGACGCTCTTATCCAGAGCGACTTACAGTTAGTGAGTGCATACATTATTATAATATATATATTTTTTTCATACTGGCCCCCCGTGGGAATCGAACCCACAACCCCAACTTCTATCTGAGAAGTAGTTGGTGAACCAGGCGAGGCAGTCATTTGAGAAACCAAGGCTATTTAGTCAGCTAATAAGAATGCGGTGGTTGACAGAGTCGAATTCCTTGGCCAGGTTGATGAAGAGGGCTGCACAGTACTGTCTTTTATCGATCGCGGTTATAATATCGTTTAGGACCTTGAGCGTGGCTGAGGTGCACCCATGACCAGCTCGGAAACCGGATTGCATAGCGGAGAAGGTACGGTGGCATTCGAAATGGTCGGTGATCTGTTTGTTAACTTGGCTTTCAAAAACTTTTGAAAGGCAGGGCAGGATGGATATAGGTCTGTAACAGTTTGGATCTAGAGTGTCACCCCCTTTGAAGAGGGGGATGACCGCGGCAGCTTTCCAATCTCTGGGGATCTCAGACGTTACGAAAGAGAGGTTGAACAGGCTAGTAATAGGGGTTGCGACAATTTTGGCGGCTAGTTTTAGAAAGAAAGGGTCCAGTTTGTCTAGCCCAGATGATTTGTAGGGGTCCAGATGTTGCAGCTCTTTCAGAACATCAGCTGTCTGAATTTGTGTGAAGGAGAAGCGGGGGTGCTTCTCCTTCACACTTGGTAAAGTACCGGGCCCTCGATGGCCGACAGAACCAGAGGGAGGGGGTACCGGTACTTGGTGGTGACTGCGTTCAGCCCCCTGTAGTCAATGCATGGTCTCAGTCCTCCGTCTTTTTTAGCCATGAAGAAGAAGCTGGCGGAGGCAGGAGAGGTAGAGCGTCTGATGAACCCCTGTTTCAGGGTCTCCGCCACATACTTCTCCATGGCCTCAGTCTCCGCCATGGAAAGGGGGTAAATGCGACTCTTCGGGGGGTGTTGTCCCTCCAGCAGGTCAATGGCGCAGTCCCAGGGCCTGTGAGGAGGGAGACACGTAGCCTTTAATGAAGAGAAGACATCGGAGAGATCTGCGTACTCACGTGGAATGTTGGGCTGGAGGGCGGACTCCGGACTCTCCACTGACGTGGAACAACAAAACACCGGCAGGCAGGTCTTCCGGCATGAGGTGGACCAGGCTGTGATCCTCTTGGTGATCCAATTGATGGTGGGGTTGTGTAGTCTGAGCCAGGGCAATCCCAAGACGATCCGGTGAAGGGGTGACGTGATGATGTGGAATGACAGCTCCTCGTGGCGCTCCGGTAGTGTGGGAATGGTGATGGCGATGGGGAGAGTGACGTGCGTAATGGTGCTTGATCCAAGGGGTTTATTGTCCAGCAAGGTGATGTATAGCGGAGATGCCAGTGGCACGGTGGGAAACCCCCATTCAGAGACCAGCTCCCTATCTATAAGGTTCCCCGCTGATCCGAAATCTATCATTGCAGTAGAAATGGAAGAGATGGAATAACCAGTCACCGTTATGGGAACTAAAAACAATGGTTTTGTGATAGGAGATGACGTAACACTCACGGAGCGGCTACGGGAGTCATACTGCCTAGATTGGGAGCCGCCAGGAGATCTGTGGTGGTGTAGGGGGTGCTGCCCACTTCCATGGGTGAGGACTCGGAGGCAGGGCGGCTTCCATAACTCAGATGGGGTGAGCGTCGAGGCACCGGGAGGTGTTAGGAACACCGCCTCTCTCTCAACATGTCGTCAAGACGGATGGACGTGGTGATGAGGGTATCAAGGTCCATCTCGTCGTCCCGACATGCGAGTTCCGTCTTAATGTTCTCCCGTAAGCCTTTCCTGAAGGCCGTGCGCAGAGCACGCTCATTCTAGCCGGAAGATGCCGCCACCGTGCGAAATCTCAGAGCGTACTCGGACGCGGGCCCCTCTCTCTGTTGTAGCTGGAGGAGATGCTTACCCCCGTCCTTTCCCTCTGTGAGATGATCAAACACCGCCCTGAACCGAGCGAGGAAGGTGGAGTAGGGAAGCGCCACTGCCTCCCCTTCTTCCCAGACTGCTGTGGCCCAATCCAGTGCCTTTCCTTTTAGTAGTGAAATCACCAGCACTACCCTGGCTTGGTCAGATGGATATGCTCCAGGCTGACGCGCCAGATAAAGGGAAACCTGTAGCAGGAAGCCGCTACATTTAGTAGTTTTACCGTCATAGCGCTCCGGTAGGGCGAGGGTTACCTCAGAAGTGGGTGATAGCACGGGAACAGGTGGATTGGATGCACTCGCCGCTCCCTGAGGTGGAACCGGAGCACTGGGCAGATTATGCAGAGTTTGGAGCACTTCCTGCATGGCGGCGTTCAACTGGGCAAGCTGCTGCTGGTGCTGGTCGAGACACTGGGAAACTCCTGCTGCATTCATTTTCGTGAGTGGTGTGTAATTCTGTGACGAGTACTGAGTATACGAAGACGCAGGACGCAGACACAGGAATTAATAAGGTAAAGGTTTACTTAATAATGAGAAAGAGAATAACAAAGAGAGCGTAAACGACATGGCGCTAACAATTACACACACAACAATGAACTAACAGTCCAGTGCTAAATAGTAGTGGTGATGAGATGGTGAGGTGCAGGTCCGCTGGAGATGAATAGGGTGCGTTGGGTATCCATTCCTGTGTTTGCCGAGGTGGTGGACTCAGACCGGTGGCTCAGTAGAGTGGCGAATCAGAGCGCTGGAGGGGAGCAATGGGAGGAGACGTGACAAGGAGAAGGAGAAGGAGAAGGAGAAGGAGAAGGAGAAGGAGAAGGAGCAGGAGAAGGAGAAGGAGAAGGAGAAGGAGAAAGAGAAGTTGAAAGAGAAGAAGGAAGCGAAGGAGAAAGAGAAGGAGAAAAAGAAGGAGAAGGAGAAAGAGACGGAGAAGGAGAAGGAGAGGGAGAAGGAGAAGGAAAAGAAGGAGAAGGAGAAGGAGAAGGAGAAGGAGAATGAGGAAGAGAAGGAGAAGGAGAAGGAGAAGGAGAAGGAGAAAGAGAAGAAGAAGGAGAAAGAGAAAGAGAAGGAGAAGGAGAAGGAGAAGGAGAAGGAGAAGGAGAAGGAGAAAGAGAAGAAGAAGGAGAAGGTGGAAGATAAGGAGGAAGAGAAGGAGAGGAGGAAGAGAAGGAGAAGGAGGAAGAGAAGGAGAAGGAGGAAGAGAAGGAGGAAATAAAGGAAAAGGAGGATTCTTCTAAAAAAACTTTTAAAAAAAATAACGTAAAAGTGGTGTGTGCCCCTAAATAAGATCTGGTGCAACCAATTACCTTCAGAAGTCACATAATTAGATAAATAAAGTCCACATGTGTGCAATCTAAGTGTCACATGATCTGTCACATGATCTCAGTATATATACACCTGTTCTGAAAGGCCCCAGAGTCTGCAACACCACTAAGCAAAGGGTACCACCAAGCAAGCGGCACCATGAAGACCAAGGAGCTCTCCAAACAGGTCAGGGACAAAGTTGTGGAGATGTACAGATCAGGGTTGGGTTATAAAAAAATATCAGAAACTTTGAACATCCCACGGAGCACCATTAAATCCATTATTAAAAAATGGAAAGAATATGGCACCACAACAATCCTGCCAAGAGAGGGCCGCCCACCAAAACTCACGGACCAGGCAAGGAGGGTATTAATCAGAGAGGCAACAAAGAGACCAAAGATAACCCTGAAGGAGCTTCAAAGCTCCACAGCGGAGATTGGAGTATCTGTCCATAGGTCACTTTAAGCCGTACACTCCACAGAGCTGGGCTTTACAGAAGAGTGGCCAGAAAAAAAGCCATTGCTTAAAGAAAAAAATAAGCAAACACGTTTGGTGTTCGCCAAAAGGCATCTGGGAGGAAGGTACTCTGGTCAGAGTCAAGACTAAAATTAAGCTTTCTGGACATCAAGGAAAACGCTATGTCTGGCGCAAACCCAACACCTCTCATCACCCCGAGAACACCATCCCCACAGTGAAGCATGGTGGTGGCAGCATCATGCTGTGGGGATGTTTTTCATCGGCAGGGACTGGGAAATGATGGATGGCGCTAAATACATGGAAATTCTTGAGGGAAACCTGTTTCAGTCTTCCAGAGATTTGAGACTGGAATGGAGGTTCACCTTCCAGCAGGACAATGACCCTAAGCATACTGCTAAAGCAACATTTAAATGTCTTGGAATGGCCTAGTGAAAGCTCAGACCTCAATCCATTTGAGAATCTGTGGTATGACTTAAAGATTGCTGTACACCAGCGGATCCCATCCAACTTGAAGGAGCTGGAGCAGTTTTGCCTTGAAGAATGGGCAAAAATCCCAGTGGCTAGATGTGCCAAGCTTATAGAGACATACCCCAAGAGACTTGCAGCTGTAATTGCTGCAAAAGGTGGCTCTACAAAGTATTGACTTTGGTGAATAGTTATGCACGCTCAAGTTTTCTGTTGTTTTGTCTTATTTTTTGTTTGTTTCACAAGAAAAAATATTTTGCATCTTCAAAGTGGTAGGCATGTTGTGTAAATCAAATGATACAAACCCCCCAAAAACCCATTTTAATTCCAGGTTGTAAGGCAACAAAATAAAAATAAATGCCAAGGGGGGTGAATACTTTCGCAAGCCACTGTACATTTAAAAACATGAACATGTAGTGTGTGTGTGTGTGTGTGTCTGCATCTATCAGTTACACTTACATGTCAGTTCATACACACAACAAATAGGTCACATGGGGAGAGGCGTTGTGCCGTGAGGTGTTATTTTATTTGTTTTTTGAAAACAGGTTTGCTGTTCACTTGCATTATATAAGATGGAAGGGAGTTCCATGCACTCGTGGCTCTGTATAATACTGTACGTTTCGTTGAACCTGTTCTGGACCTGGGGACTGTGAAAAGACTCCTGTTGGCATGTCTGGTGGGGTAAGTGTGTATGTCAGAGCTGTGTGTAAGTTGACTATGCAAACAATTTGGAATTTCCAACACATTAATGTTTCTTATAAAAACAATGAATGACACAGTCAGTCTTTCCTCAACTCTCAACCAAGAGAGACTGGCATGCATAGTATTAATATTAGCCCTCTGATTACAATGAAGAGCAAGACGTGCACCTCTGTTCTGGGCCAGCTGCAGCTTAACTAGGTCTTTCCTAGTTCCTAGACAATAATCAAGATAAGATAAAACTAGGACTTGCTTTGTGGAGTGTGGTGTCAAAATGGCAAAGCATCTCTTTATTAAGGAAAGACCTCTCCCTATCTTTACAACCATTGAATCTATATGTTTTGACCATGACAGTTTACAATCTAAGGTAATTTAGTCTCCTCAACTTTTTCAACAGCCACACCATTCATTAGCAGATTCAGCTGAGGTCTAGAACTTAGGGAATGATTTGTACCAAATACAATGCTCTTAGTTGTAGATATGTTCAGGACCAGTTTATTACTGACCACACATTCCAAAACTGACTGCAACTCTTTGTTAAGGGTTTCAGTGACTTCATTAGCTGTGGTTGCTGATGTGTATATGGTTGAATCATCAGCATACATGGACACACAGGCTTTGTTTAATGCCAGTGGCAGGTCATTGGTAAAAATAGAAAAGAGCAGAGGGCCTAGAGAGCTGCCCTGTGGTACACCACACTTTATATGTTTGACATTAGAGAAGCTTCCATTAAAGAAAACCCTCTGAGTTCTATTAGATACAGTGGGGGAAAAAAGTATTTAGTCAGCCACCAATTGTGCAAGTTCTCCCACTTAAAAAGATGAGAGAGGCCTGTAATTTTCATCATAGGTACACGTCAACTATGACAGACAAATTGAGAAAAGAAAATCCAGAAAATCACATTGTAGGATTTTTAATGAATTTATTTGCAAATTATGGTGGAAAATAAGTATTTGGTCACCTACAAACAAGCAAGATTTCTGGCTCTCACAGACCTGTAACTTCTTCTTTAAGAGGCTCCTCTGTCCTCCACTTGTTACCTGTATTAATGGCACCTGTTTGAACTTGTTATCAGTATAAAAAGACACCTGTCCACAACCTCAAACAGTCACACTCCAAACTCCACAATGGCCAAGACCAAAGAGCTGTCAAAGGACACCAGCAACAAAATTGTAGACCTGCACCAGGCTGGGAAGAATGAATCTGCAATAGGTAAGCAGCTTGGTTTGAAGAAATCAACTGTGGGAGCAATTATTAGGAAATGGAAGACATACACACTGATAATCTTCCTCGATCTGGGGCTCCACGTAAGATCTCACCCCGTGGGGTCAAAATGATCACAAGAACGGTGAGCAAAAATCCCAGAACCACACGGGGGGACCTAGTGAATGACCTGCAGAGAGCTGGGACCAAAGTAACAAAGCCTACCATCAGTAACACACTACGCCGCCAGGGACTCAAATCCTGCAGTGCCAGACGTGTCCCCCTGCTTAATCCAGTACATGTCCAGGCCCGTCTGAAGTTTGCTAGAGTGCATTTGGATGATCCAGAAGAGGATTGGGAGAATGTCATATGGTCAGATGAAACCAAAATAGAACTTTTTGGTAAAAACTCAACTCGTCGTGTTTATACCAGCAACAGTGTGTGAAAACCTTGTGAAGACTTACAGAAAACATTTGACCTGTGTCATTGCCAACAAAGGGTATATAACAAAGTATTGAGAAACTTTTGTTATTGACCAAATACTTATTTTCCACCATAATTTGCAAACAAATTCATTAAAAATCCTACAATGTGATTTTCTGGAGAAAAAAAATCTCATTTTGTCTGTCATACCTATGATGAAAATTACAGGCCTCTCTCCTCTTTTTAAGTGGGAGAACTTGCACAATTGGTGGCTGACTAAATACATTTTTCCCCACTGTAGATAGCTCTGAATCCATTATATGGCAGAGGTTGAAAAGCCATAACACATACGTTGTCTCAACAACAGGTTATGGTCAATAATATCAAAGGCTGCCCTGAAATCTAACAGTACAGCTCCCACAATCTTCTTATTATCAATTTCTTTCAACCAATCATCAGTCATTTGTGTCAATGCAGTACATGTTGAGTGCCCTTCTCTATAAGCATGCTGAAAGTCTGTTGTTAATTTGTTTTACAGAGAAATAGCATTGTATTTGGTCAAACACCGTTTTTTCCAACAGTTTACTAAGAGCTGGCAGCAAGCTGATAGGTCTGCTGTTAGAACCTATTAAAGGCCGCTTTACCACTCTTTGGTAGTGGAATGACTTTGGCTTCCCTCTAGGCCTCAGGACAAAGACTTTCTTCTAGGCTCAGGTTAAAGATATGACATATAGAAGTGGCTATAGAGTCAGCTATCATTCTCAGTAGCTTTCCATCTAAGTTGTCAATGCCAGGAGGTTTGTCATTATTAATCGATAACAATATTTTTTCCACCTCTCCCACACTAACTTTACAAAATTCTAACTTACAATGCTTTTCTTTCATTATTCGTTTTTTTATGCATGAATACGATGGCTCACTGTTCGTTGTTGGCTTTTCCTGCCTACGTTTGCCCACTTTGCCAATGAAGTAATCATTAAAATAATTTGCAACATCAAATGGTTTTGTGATGAATAAGCCATCTGATTCAATGAAAGATGGAATTGAATTTGTCTTTCTGCCCATAATATCATTTAAAGTACTCCAAAGTTTTTTTCTATCATTCTTTCTATCATTGATCTTGGCTTCATAATACAGTTTCTTCTTCTTTTTGTTGAGTTTAGTCACATCATATCTCAATTTGCAGCAAGTCAGCCAGTCAGATGTGCAGCCAGACTTATCAGCCACTCCTTTTGCCCCATCTCCTTCAACCATAACAGTTTTTCCATTCCTCATCAATCCATGGAGCCTTAACAGTTCTAACAGTCGGTTTCTTAACAGGTGCATGTTTATCAATAAATGGAAGAAGCAATTTCACAAATTCATCAAGTGCAGCGTCTGGATGCTCCTTATTAATCACATCAGACCAACAAATATTTGTATCTTCATCCACATAAAATCTTTTGGATGATCTCTTATACATTATTTTAGGCTCAGCTTTTGGAACTTTGGCTTTCCTGGATATAGCTACTATAATGTGATCACTGCATCCAATCAGTACGGATACAGCTTTAGAACAAAGCTCTACAGTATTAGTAAAAATGTGATCAATATATGTGGATGATCTTGTTCCTGTAGTGTTTGTAAACACCCTGGTAGGTTGATTAATAACCTGAACCAGATTACAGGCACTGGTTACAGTGATAAGCTTCCTCTTGAGCAGACAGCTTGATGAAAACCAGTCAATATCCAGGTCCCCAAGAAAGTAGACCTCTGTTTACATCACATACACTATCAAGCATTTCACACATATTATTTAGATACTGACTGTCAGCACTTGGTGGCCTATAGCAACACCCCAAAATAAAAGGCTTTATATGTGCATCCACAACACTTCAATAACACTTGACATAAGATCTTCTCTAAGCATTACAGGGATATGACTCTGAATATATATAGCAACACCTCCCACATAAGCATTTCTGTCTCTTCAATAGATGTTATATCCTTGTATTGCTACTGCTGTATCATCAAAGGAATTATCTAAGTGAGTCTCAGAAATTGCTAATATATGAATGTTATCTGATGTTAGCAAGTTATTGATTTCATGAACCTTATTTCTAAGGCTACATATGGGCTATTTTCAGCCCTTTCCTGTGTAGCTTATCAGAGATAGAAATAATATGGAAAAGAGCAAACAAAGCAAGAGAAAAAATATATACATTCAGCAGTCCGTTAATCAGTTGGTGTGTGTAAGTGTGTGTGCTGTGGGGTTATAGCTACGAAGCCATAGGCTTGGCTCTCATCCCTTCCAGGCTTTTGGAAGGGAGGGTGGACAATGAGCCTGTCATAGCAGATGTAAGCAATGTCCTCACACGCTCTGGCAGCTGTCATGGCTGGGATAAGTTATTTCCTCTTCTGGCGCACAGCTTCGGGATAGTCCTCGTTGAGGAAGATATGCGTTCCTCTCAAGGTAGCTTGAGAGGAATGTATGTGGAAGGCGCTCTGACGTAAAATTTGGATCACATTGAAGTTCTTCAACGAAATTATCATAAACATTAGAAAACAAATTACGGACTCCTCTTCGAATACATGACATTTTCCAGAACTCACCAGTGCTGACAACCTGGCCTGATGATTCCTGGCTGTTCCTGTCTCCAGTCCAACCTGGCCTGATGATTCCTGGCTGTTCCTGTCCCCAGTCCACCTGGTCAGGCTGCAGCTATGGACCCCTGACCTGATTTCACCACTCGTGCTAGCATGTCCCGGACCCCCCTGCTGACAAAGTAGCACATGTGCTTTTGCCTCTGCATTGCTTGCTCTTTTGGGTTTTAAGCTGGGTATCAAATCAAATCAAATCAAATCAAATTGTATTGGTCACATGCGCCGAATACAACAGGTGCAGACATTACAGTGAAATGCTTACTTACAGCCCTTAACCAACAGTGCATTTATTTTTAACAAAAAAAGTAAAAAATAAAACAACAACAAAAAAAGTGTTGAGAAAAAAAAGAGCAGAAGTAAAATAAAATAACAGTAGGGAGGCTATATATACAGGGGGGTACCGGTGCAGAGTCAATGTGCGGGGGCACCGGCTAGTTGAGGTAGTTGAAGTAATATGTACATGTGGGTAGAGCACTTTGTATCTGTAAAGCACTTTGTGACAACGGCTTTATAAAATACATTTGATTGATTGATGGCCACTTCTTGTGTAGCCTAAGTCTGGATGAGCTGCAGTGGTGTCAACGACAGCTCTAATTTCTCTCCCTCAGCATGACAGATGAAAGACAGGTTGTCAAGGTTTTCAGTTCTTATTCAGATGGTTGCCTGGAAATCAGTGGTGGAAAAAATACCCAATTGTCATACTTGAGTACAAGTAAAGATACCTTATTAGAAAATGACTCAAGAAAAAGTGAAAGTCACCCAGTAAAATACAACTTTAGTAAAAGTCTAAAAGTATTTGGTTTTAAATATACTTAAGTATCAAAAGTAAATGTAATTGCTAAAATATACTTTAGTATTAAAAGTAAAAGTAAAAGTATAAATCATTTCACATTCCTTATATTAGGCAAACCAGGCAGCATGATAAAAAAATAAAGAAAAATATTACGGCTAGCCAGGGGCACACTCCAACACTCAGACATAATATACAAACAAAGCATTTATGTTTAGGAGATCCGCCAGATCAGAGGCAGTAGGGATGACCAGGGATGTTCTCTTGATAAGTGTGTGAATTGGACCATTTTCCTGTCTGCTAAGCATTCAAAATGTAACCAGTACTTTTGGGTGTCAGGGAAATTTATGGAGTAAAAAGTACATTATTTTCTTTAGGAATGTAGTGAAGTAAAAGTAAAAGTAGTCAAAAATATAAATAGTAAAGTAAAGCACGGATACCCTAAAAAAAACTACTTAAGTAGTACTTTAAAGTATTTTTACTTAAGTACTTTACACCACTGAGGAAACAAGGATGGGGATAATCATGGGCAACTCACCCGGGTCCCTCTGGGGAAAATAAAGTTACTCTATTATATTCACCACCACCACCACTTCAAAACTACTTCATCTGATCAGACATAGGCTACTCAAAGAGACATAGGATTGTTTTATAGTCCGATTCTCCATGGAATTCAATATCTGACTTGGAATTCTCCATCCTATCCTTTGTCGCAGAGCAAATCTACACCTCTGGAGATCTTGAAACAGACCTGCATAGCTACCTTGACATTTTTCAATTTCAGATGCGTCCACAAAGGGGCGTGAACATAATCAGTGATGACGATTCCTACATCCTCGCAATGCGTGTCCACCCGCCACATCTGTTGTAGTTTTAAGAACGAGCTTTGACCGCTTAAACCATTACACTTCAACTAGTATTTAAACTACAACTCCCAGAAGCACATTCCACTAGCCAATTAGGAATCTTGTGGAATACCTATGTGGGACATGAGACCGGCCCGGCGCATAAAACTGGCCGGTTGTCCGGCGTCTCGCCAGCTCAAAGTGCCACGACTCCATTGAAAGAAATAGGATTCCCAGACGGACTGACTGAGAAAGAGAATTTGCGGAAATAGCAGCATATTTTACACCAGATTGAAAGAAATTCAACGACAAAATCCGTGCTTCTTCAACCGCCTACAGAAGTGGTGTAGTTACATCAGCAGATAAAAATAATAAAAGAAGGTAGGAATTTTGAAGAGCTCTTGAAGTCAGACTAACAAGGTAGGTAACTTAGCTGGCTAACGTTAATGATGACCGTAGCTATTTGAAACCGGGTTAGCTAGCTATGTGATTCTTATTAGACAGCAGCTGACAATTTAGCAATTTTGTAACAATACTGTAGTAGCTAAACTAACGTAACTAGCTATGAGACTAACTAGCAAGCCAGCCAGCTAGCTAGCTTGTTGTAACCTAACCTAGTTAACGTTAATTCTCAACTCCTGAGATGTGATGAAGTTAGCTACAGAGCTATAAAATAGAAACTCTGTAGCTAACTTTATTTTCGATTTCCACATAAATGATGACACTTCTCCTTTTCCATTTCACACGCTATGTCAAAATATATTATTTTTTTTAGGTCACAGCGTTTAATGACAACAATTTTCAGTACTTGCTGAATGCATAATATTTGGAAGTATTTCTCACAATATTATGCCGCGTCATGTATTGTAGGGATGGGAGTCAGAGGGTTGGGGGTAGCTAGCCCCCCTCAGTCACTGCTCTGTCCAGGGAGGGAGAGAGTCCCTCTGGGATGTCCAGACAGACTTGAGCAGAGCGTTGGGGTGTTGACATTATGCCAAGCACTTGTTAGTGAATATGGGTATTTGCATAGGCGACATTCTGTAGTGGAGAGCTAGGGAATGGAAGAGCTTCTGATGGCAGAGAGAGAGTAGGAAGGATTGGAAAGGGATGTGGAGTAATATATTGTTTTCCTTAACGACTGAGGTTTGCATTTCTCTCTGCATGCAGTGCTTGACGTGGACTGAAATAGGTTCCGATACATTTTACATTTTACTCACTTTGGGTGCCTGTACTGTTTATATTTAGGTGCAGGAGCTCCCACAATACTTTTGAACATACAGTATATTTTATAAGAGGAACAGGAGCTCAAGCAGTAGAAATTGAGGTGCCGGTACTCAGCTCTGGTGAGCTGCATGAAATGCTTTTCTTCAGAGGTAGGTGGCACCAAAAGCAGTGTGTGTTGCCTTTCCTTTCTACAAGATAGAGGCCCACAATCTGTTTGCTCTGTCTGTAGCCTTGCTTCCCATCCAAATGAAGAGGCTCTTGACATGACTCACTGCTTAAATTCCTCTACACACTTTGTGTAGTTTGCCAAATGGTTAATTCCACCAAGCCTTAATTTAGCCCTTACTGCTCAATGTTTTATAGGCCTATGTTAAGCTTGGGTGGCAAAGAGCTTTCAAGCATAATTCATCCATTTAATTTGCCATGCTGGGTTTAGTTTCTTCCAACATTTTGCAGTCTATAACAACTTGTCTCATTGAGCCCTCTTATGTAGGGAATCCCAGATACTGGGACAATACGTTAGACTCTGCTATTCAACCAGACGGCTTCTCCATATTCCAAATGGATCGAACGTCGGCTTCTGGTAAGAGTTGTTAGTGTTTCCTCATAAACAATTCCTGGTGTACCGACGACGAAAACATTGCGAGCTCCTGTTCACCCGAACTGGCGTTTCTGATGCCAAAATGCTGACCCCACTATATATCGAGGGAATTCGCGTGTGTTATCACAGCTGGGTACGTACCACCACAAGCTAACACCACTTAGCAAACTGTACAAGAGAATTTAGCCAGCAAGAATCCTCTCACCCAGAATAAGTCTTTATTGTCACGGGTGACTTTAACCAAGCCCGTCAAACTCATTTCCCCAAAATATCACCAATGTGTATCCTGGCCCACAAGAGGATCCAGTGTGCTTGACCATGTATACACAAACATCTGTGACTCATACAAAGCCATCCCCCTCCCCCACTTCGGCCAATCAGATCACGTCTCTGTTCATACTCCCCTGCCTACAAGCAGCAACGGAGATATCTGTACAATGCTAAGAGCCCGTACTGCAGCGTTCAACGTCAGCAGAACGAACCCAGATGACTTGGTGGCGTGCAACGGGTACAAGGCAAGCAGGTACGAGCTCCGCAAATCCATTAGGGATGCGACAATACTCAACTTGAATTGATGTTCGACAACTCAGAATCGCGTCGCATGTGGCAAGGACTACAGACTACAAAGGCAGATCTAGCTGTGCAGTGCCCACCGACGCCTGCCTCCCAGATGAGCTCAACACATGCTAAGCTCGCTTTGAGGCAGACAATTCCCGAGCGATCCAGGAAGACTCTCGCTGCTCCGGTCGAACAGGTGCTTTCGCACTCCAAGACTGACGTTAGGAAAACTCTTGAGTGAAAACTCACAAAGCCGCCAGCCAAGATGGCATCCCTGGCCGCATCCTCTGTGTTTGCTGACCAACTGGCGGGCGTCTTATTGGACATCTTCAACCTGTCCCTGTCTCAACCTGTAGTCCCCACCTGCTTTAAGGAGACCACCATCATCCCAGGGCCCAAGGAAAACAAGGTGACATGCCCGAATGACTATCGCCCCATCGCGCTCACCTCCGTCATCATGAAGTGCTTCAAGAGGCTGGTCATGGCCCCACATCAAGGCCACCATACCAGGCACGCTGGACCCACTCCAATCTGGCCACTGCTCCAACAGATCCACGGAAGATGCCATTTTTATCACTGGTCACACAGCCCTAACACCTCTGGACAAGAGGAACACCTATGTGAGAATGCTCTTCATTGACTACAGTTCAGCGTTCAACACTATTGTTCCCTCCAAGCTCTACACCAAGCTCAGAGCCCTGGGTCTGGACACCACACTCTGCCACTGGATCCTGGACTTCCTGACGGGCAGACCACAGGCTGTCAGGATTGGCAATAGCACCTCCTCGACACAGACTCTTAACACAGCCCCCCCCCCCCCCCCCCAAGGGTTGTGTCCTCAGTCCTCTGCTGTACTCCCTGTTAACCCACAACTACGTGGCTTTGCACGACACCAACTCCATCAAGTTTTCTGATGACGCCACGGTTGTAGTTCTGATAACCAACAACGATGAGTCCGCCTATAGGGAGGAGGTAAGTGAACTGTCATTGTGGTGTCATGACGACAACTTCTCCCTCAACGTCAGCAAAACAAAATAGTTGCATTTAGGAAGCAGAGGAGGGAATATGCCACAAGTTTTCAGTTCCTCGGCATCCACATCACTGAGAACTTGTCAAGGACCAACAACACCACCACTGTTGTCAAGAGGGCGCAACAGCGTCTCTACTTTCTAAGGTGGATGAAGAAATTCGGCAGTCCGCCCCTGGTCCTCTCCAAATGCTACCGCTGCACCATTGATAGCATCGTGCCCGCTTGCATCACGGCCTGGTACGGGAATTGCTCCGTCCACGACTGCAAGGCCCTCAAGCGGGTGGCGAAAACAGCCCAGTACATCAATGGGACCGTTCTCTCACCCATCCAGGACATCTACTCGAAACGGTGCCTGAGGAAGGCAAGCAGCATCAAGGATCCCACACACCCCAGCCACGAGCTGTTGTCTCCCTTACTGTCGGTCAAACGGTATTGGAGCATGAGGTCTGATGCCAACAGGCTCCGAGACAGTTTCTATCTACAAGCCATCAGACTGCTGAACACTTGAATTGGACTGACCACTTGCTCTGATTCTCCGCACCTTAGCACACACCCACACAGACATCCACACACATACACATTCATGCTACATACACATGACCACTGCTGCTACCAGACTCTTATTACAGTGTATTCAGACCCTTTGACTTTTTCCACATTTTGTTACATTACGGCCTTATTCTAAAATTTGATTTAAATTGGTTTTTTCCCCTAATCAATCTACACAATACCCCATAATGACAAGGCAAAACAGGTTTTTAGAAATTGTAGCTAATTTATTACAAATAAACTATCACATTTACATAAGTATTCAGACCCTTTACTCAGTACTTTATTGAAGCACCTTTGGCAGCAACTACAGCCTCGAGTCTTCTTGGGTATGACACTACAAGCTTGGCACACCTGTATTTTGGGAGTTTCTCCCAGTCTTCTCTGCAGATCCTCTCAAGCTCTATCAGGTTGGATGGGGAGCGTCGCTGTACAGCTATTTTCAAGTCTCTCCAGAGATGTTTGATCGGGTTCAAGTCCGGGCTCTGGCTGGGCCACTCAAGGACACTCAGAGACTTGTCCCGAAGCCACTCCTGCGTTGTCTTGGCTGTGTGCTTAGGGTCGTTGTCCTGTTGGAAGGTGAACCTTTCCCCAGTCTGAGGTCCTGAGCACTCTGGAGCAAGTTTTCATCAAGGATCTCTCTGTACTTTGCTCATTCATCTTTCTCTCGATCCTGACTAGTCTCCCAGTCCCTGCCGCTGAAAAACATCCCCACAGCATGATGCTGCCACCTCCATGCTTCACCGTAGGGATGGTGCCAGGTTTCCTCCAGATTTGATGCTTGGTATTCAGGCCAATGAGTTCAATCTTGCTTTCATCAGACCAGAGAATCTTGTTCTCATGGTCAGAGTCCTTTAGGTGCCTTTTGGCAAACTCCAAGCGGGCTGTCATGTGCCTTTTTACTAAGGAGTGGCTTCCGTCTAGCCAGTCTACCATAATGGCCTGATTGCTGGAGTGCTGCAGAGATGGTTGTCCTTCTGGAAGGTTCTCCCATCTCCACAGAATAACTCTGGAGCTCTGTCAGTGACCATTGGGTTCTTGGTCACCTCCCTGACCAAGGCCCTTCCTCCCCGATTGGTGGTTCCAAACTTCTTCCATTTAAGAATGATGGAGGCCACTGTTCTTGGGGACCTTCAATGCTGCAGCAATTTTTTCCCCCAGATCTGTGCCTCGACACAATCCCGTCTCGGCGCTCTACGGACAATTCCTTCAACCTCATGGCTTGGTTTTTGCTCTGACATGCACTGTCAACTGTGGGACTTTATATAGACCAGTGTGTGTGCCTTTCCAAATCATGTCCAATTAATTGAATTTACCACAGGTGGACTCCAATCAAGTTGTAGAAACATCTCAAGGTTGATCAATGGAAACAAGATGCACCTGAGCTCAATTTTGAGTCTCGTAGCAAAGGGTCTGAATACTTATTTACATAAGGTATTTCTGTTTTCTTCATTTTTTTTTTTTTTTTTTGCCAACATTCTAAAATCCTGTTTTCACTTTGTCATTCTGGGGTATTGTGTGTAGATTGAGGGGGGGGGGGGGGAATAATTTTTATCCATTTTAGAATAAGGCTGTAACGTAACAAAATGTGGGAAAAGGGAAGGGGTCTGAATAGTTTCCGAATGCACTGTATACTGCAACATTTATACACTTGCCACCCGTCCCCACTTCTCCAATACACATGTACATACAACTAATAAAACTTGAGGTACAAACGTTGTACTTTAAACTTGCGAGTAAAGTCAACTTCGGAGTTAACTGTCTCCATCTCCCTGTGGAACTCCCTTGCCTTGCTCAGTAATCAGGTTATTACTACTGCCAGAGCCAGCTAGGACTAAAAGTTGTAACTCAAAGAAGATTCAAAGTCGGAGCTCGGCTGTATCTCTTTTGAAATGGTCCCACAAGTACACCCCCCTGGACTGAGGCGCAAGTACACCCCCCTGGACTGAGGCGCAAGTACACCCCCCTGGACTGAGGCGCAAGTACACCCCCCTGGACAGGACGCTGGTCTGTCAGAGGGCCTTGCCCTCAACCCATCTCCTTAATGCGGAGGGCCAAAAGGCGATGCATCAGCTCCCATTTTTAGAGTATTTGGTATGTCTCGACCAGAGATAGAACCCTCAACCTTCCAATCTCAGGGTGGACACACTAACCACTGGGCTACGGATTTAAAAATAAAGGTTAAATACAATTCTGATTTAATTTCTGTTTTTCTCCTCCATCCAACAGGACAGCTAACCTGCCATTGTGGTCATCATGGATCTGTATGACCCTCAGACGCTGGGCATCATGGTATTTGGAGGCTTCATGGTCATCTCAGCCCTCGGTATCGTTCTGGTCTCCACCTTCTCCATGAAGGTAGGCTAACTGTTGTTGGTAATGATAACGTATGCCATTTTAGCAGACGCTTTTATCCAAAGCGACTTATTCACGCGTGCATTACATTTTTCGAATGGGTGGCCCCAGCAGGAATCGACCCCACAACGCTGGCATTGCAAGTACCGTTCTCTACCAACTGAGCCACACTGTTGTTGTTGTTGGGGTGATAATGTCTTATGTGAACGGTTATATGTTGTCTCCTTCTCCATGAAGGAGACCTCGTATGAGGAGGCCCTGGCCAAGCAGCGCAGAGAGTTGGGTAAGATGGCGCCTCCAGGACAGCTGACCAAGAAGGACAAGAAGAAGGAGAAGGTAAGATGAGAACTTACCTCTACCTAAATGTTGACGAGGAGTATGACGTCTCCTCTCGAACACCCAGGAAGCTCCGACTCGAACTCCCACTAGACCGTTCTGTAGGTGTTAGAATGTCAAAATAAGTTTGTTACTCACCAAATATTGAGTTTCGATGAGAAACTATCTTCATTTACTCCCGTTATGACTGGTGTGTCCAAAAAAAGGTCTAAATATCCATTTAGAAGCAGCTCCAATGTAAACCACTCATTATTGCTGCGCACAGGTCTCAAGTCTATAACCGCTCAAGAGATTGTCAATAGCGTCTCGCCCGGGCTGCGTGCTACACCACTGCTTATAACTAGAAGTTAACGATCGAAGATGTGTCAAATAAATGATATCCAGCTCAGGACTCCAGCTATGCATTTGTTTGCTAACTCGCTAGCTGGATTTCAAGATTGAGCTTCTTGGTTACAGAAGAGACATTCAGTCACTTCCTGCATCAAGATGTATGTTGCCTAAAATTATTTTTTGTGCACTTCCTGTAAAACTGTATTCCCTGGTATGGTACAGAAACGGTATGACCGTATGAAAATCTGATTACCGATAATGGGGCATGTGTTTTAATGCACATAATGTAGCACATTGTGATTGTTGTATAATAAAAAGTAATACTAAATTAAATGTATTCTTATTATCATTAAGGCGTCTGAGAAGAAGAACCGGGGTAAGAAGAAGGAAGACCAGCCCAATGAGAAGCTGCCAGAATCAGAACGAGAGGATGTCCCAGTGGCCGAGCCTGAACTAACCCCAGAACCATTTACTGCTTCTGCTCCCGAACCAATCCCTGCCCCTGCCCCTGCTCCCACCGCTGTAGAGGCGTCACCTGCCCCTGCTCCAAAGAAGAAGAAGGAGAAGAAGATGGCTAAGGTAGAGCCAGCCCTGGCTGCTCCTGCCCCAGCCCCCATGGCCCCCTCCAAGCCTGCTCCTGCCCCCATTGCCCCCTCCAAGACTGCCCCCATGGCCCCCTCCAAGCCTGCCCCTGCCCCCATGGCCCCCTCCAAGCCTGCCCCCATGGCCCCCTCCAAGCCTGCCCCCATGGCCCCCTCCAAGACTGCCCCCATGGCCCCCTCCAAGACTGCCCCCATGGCCCCCTCCAAGCCTGCCCCAGCCCCCATGGCCCCCTCCAAGCCTGCCCCAGCCCCCATGGCCCCCTCCAAGCCTGCCCCAGCCCCCATGGCCCCCTCCAAGACTGCCCCCATGGCCCCCTCCAAGACTGCCCCAGCCCCCATGGCCCCCTCCAAGCCTGCTCCTGCCCCAGCCCCCATGGCCCCCTCCAAGCCTGCCCCAGTCCTGGTGGCTGTCAACAAGGAGGTCCCTGTGATGGCAGTGCCCCCGGTGGGCTCCCAGCAGACTGCAGCCAAGGCACAGGATCCTTCCAAGAAGAAGGCATCCTCCAAGAAGAAGGCTGAGTCTGGTAAGGAATTTTGTCTATTTTCAATTAATTTCAATCATTTTACATCCTAGTTATTATGTCCCATAACTAGAGCAGCATAACTGTTGATAATACAGCATATGTAGGTTCCATTTCTAACTACTAGGCTATTGGTATAATTTTTGGAATGGATTGAAAATTGAATATGATTTATTTACTCTAAATAAGTTGTTTAGTGTTTATCTAGGATTATAAACTCGGTGGTTCGAGCCCTGAATGCTGATTGGCTGAAAGCCGTGGTATATCAGACCGTATGACAAAACATTTATTTTTACTGCTCTAATTACGTTGGTAACCAGTTTATAATAGCAATACGGCATCTTGGGGGGTTTATGATATATGGCCAATATACCACGGCTAAGGGCTGTATCCAGGCACTCCGCATTGCGTCGTGCCTAAGAACAGCCCTTTAGCTGTGGTATATTGGTCATATATCACACCCCCTCATGCCTTATTGCTTAATTGTAAAATATAGTCTGTATCCTAATCCTATCTGCAGAGAGCCGTATGCTCTACACTGCAGAACATAGCTTAGCTGTTTTCTCATTACGGTGAAGTAGTCTGCTAGTATTATGAACAGTCTATAAATGTTTAAGGTTACATGTTCAAATAGTAAATACTTTAAAAAAAAAAAAATTATTGACCGCTTTTTATATTTAGTCTGGAAATGAGAATCTTGCAAATGTATAGTATGTTCAATGTCTGTCTGTAGTTGTACATTTCAAGATGCCATTCTTCCTTCTATGGGTCATGTTGTGTGACACAGGGATTGAGGAAACTGCTAGTCAGGATGTTACAAAATATCTCTCTATGTTTGAATGGATGGCAGGAACTACTTTAGCCATAACACAAGCAATACTGTAGTACTTCTATGATGCATTTCCTTCTAGACTTACCCCCACACCAAGGTGCCACCAGTGTTTTATGTTAATGTCAGCTCTAGTGTAATTGTCTTTCCACCAGGCGTGTGACACACTAATGACTTGTGGCTAGCAGAATCAACAACCTCTGCATCATTCAAGATGGTTGCTTTGTGAGAAGTTACATTTCAGTTGGCCATTTGTTATGTAAAAGCTGAGGGCTATAGAACAAAGCAGGATCAATGCGTTAGCCAGATAACGTCTCTAAATATTCTGAAATAACGTTTTATTTTATGAAATGTGCATAGTCTAATTGACTCAACAACCAAAAAAACACATATCTAAGTTTAGATTTCTTAATGAACCAGAAAATCAGCAGTTATTTCTGGTTGTTTATCAAAGTTAGCTGGCTAACTCATTGATCCTGCTTTGTAGTATTCCCCTCTGGTCCGCTGGAGCCATGGCCCAGTGAGACACGGAAACAGAGAAGTCTGAGCCTTTTGGGTAAAGCACTGGGGTAAATCGTCAGTGGAAATGTGCCACTACTGCAACGATGACAAACTGTCTGAGGCGTGTGTGTGTGTGTGTGTGTGTGTGCCCTTGTGCACAGCACTGGCGATGTTGTTAGCTGACATAGCCTCCCAGTAACTCAGACAGTAGGCTGTTTCTCTGGTTTCCAGAGGGCCGTCTCTGACCCGACGCCCACTCAGTCTGGGGTACAGCTGCCCAGTTCCCCCACCCCATGCCCTGCCCCGGGGGCATGGGAATTTACCCACAGCCTTATGATGGCAGACATATTAAGCTTATTAGACATTAGTATTACACATGTTTTGCCCTAATTTATGCCTTTTACCCCTCAAACATCCCACAGAGACAACTTTTTTTTATTTCTGCAAAATATCAGTCAAACCTAATAAAATACCCAGGGCTGCCCACTAGGGAAGGTCATGGAATTATGGATGACTGTTATTGGTCAGACAAATGACCGCGGTCACCCTTATAATCGTTCCTGACTACATGTGCTGCTAGGGTATTTTTGACCTAGGCTGCAGGGGGGGGGGGTTAGGGTTAGGCTTACCAAAGCCTTGTTTCAGCAAGGAGCAACAAAGTCAAAGTTTCATCACGTTGTAAAAGTCCATGTTACCCCGGGACACGGACTCAACCGCATGAATGCACGGCCGACCCGTCTTTCAGTCAGCTGTTCGTTATTTTATTTGTTATAAACAGTTATGACAGTTAATTTATTTTAATGACGGTCTTCATCCATAATTGTCGGTTTACTAACCCAGCTCTAGCCTGCAGGCAGTGCAGGAAGTTCCCTCCCCCTGTTACTAACCCAGCTCTAGCCTGCAGGCAGTGCAGGAAGTTCCCTCCCCCTGTTACTGACCCAGCTCTAGCCTGCAGGCAGTGCAGGAAGTTCCCTCCCCCTGTTACTGACCCAGCTCTAGCCTGCAGGCAGTGCAGGAAGTTCCCTCCCCCTGTTACTGACCCAGCTCTAGCCTGCAGGCAGTGCAGGAAGTTCCCTCCCCCTGTTACTGACCCAGCTCTAGCCTGCAGGCAGTGCAGGAAGTTCCCTCCCCCTGTTACTGACCCAGCTCTAGCCTGCAGGCAGTGCAGGAAGTTCCCTCCCCCTGTTACTGACCCAGCTCTAGCCTGCAGGCAGTGCAGGAAGTTCCCTCCCCCTGTTACTGACCCAGCTCTAGCCTGCAGGCAGTGCAGGAAGTTCCCTCCCCCTGTTACTGACCCAGCTCTAGCCTGCAGGCAGTGCAGGAAGTTCCCTCCCCCTGTTACTGACCCAGCTCTAGCCTGCAGGCAGTGCAGGAAGTTCCCTCCCCCTGTTACTAACCCAGCTCTAGCCTGCAGGCAGTGCAGGAAGTTCCCTCCCCCTGTTACTAACCCAGCTCTAGCCTGCAGGCAGTGCAGGAAGTTCCCTCCCCCTGTTACTAACCCAGCTCTAGCCTGCAGGCAGTGCAGGAAGTTCCCTCCCCCTGTTACTAACCCAGCTCTAGCCTGCAGGCAGTGCAGGAAGTTCCCTCCCCCTGTTACTAACCCAGCTCTAGCCTGCAGGCAGTGCAGGAAGTTCCCTCCCCCTGTTACTAACCCAGCTCTAGCCTGCAGGCAGTGCAGGAAGTTCCCTCCCCCTGTTACTAACCCAGCTCTAGCCTGCAGGCAGTGCAGGAAGTTCCCTCCCCCTGTTACTAACCCAGCTCTAGCCTGCAGGCAGTGCAGGAAGTTCCCTCCCCCTGTTACTAACCCAGCTCTAGCCTGCAGGCAGTGCAGGAAGTTCCCTCCCCCTGTTACTAACCCAGCTCTAGCCTGCAGGCAGTGCAGGAAGTTCCCTCCCCCTGTTACTAACCCAGCTCTAGCCTGCAGGCAGTGCAGGAAGTTCCCTCCCCCTGTTACTAACCCAGCTCTAGCCTGCAGGCAGTGCAGGAAGTTCCCTCCCCCTGTTACTAACCCAGCTCTAGCCTGCAGGCAGTGCAGGAAGTTCCCTCCCCCTGTTACTAACCCAGCTCTAGCCTGCAGGCAGTGCAGGAAGTTCCCTCCCCCTGTTACTAACCCAGCTCTAGCCTGCAGGCAGTGCAGGAAGTTCCCTCCCCCTGTTACTAACCCAGCTCTAGCCTGCAGGCAGTGCAGGAAGTTCCCTCCCCCTGTTACTAACCCAGCTCTAGCCTGCAGGCAGTGCAGGAAGTTCCCTCCCCCTGTTACTAACCCAGCTCTAGCCTGCAGGCAGTGCAGGAAGTTCCCTCCCCCTGTTACTAACCCAGCTCTAGCCTGCAGGCAGTGCAGGAAGTTCCCTCCCCCTGTTACTAACCCAGCTCTAGCCTGCAGGCAGTGCAGGAAGTTCCCTCCCCCTGTTACTAACCCAGCTCTAGCCTGCAGGCAGTGCAGGAAGTTCCCTCCCCCTGTTACTAACCCAGCTCTAGCCTGCAGGCAGTGCAGGAAGTTCCCTCCCCCTGTTACTAACCCAGCTCTAGCCTGCAGGCAGTGCAGGAAGTTCCCTCCCCCTGTTACTAACCCAGCTCTAGCCTGCAGGCAGTGCAGGAAGTTCCCTCCCCCTGTTACTAACCCAGCTCTAGCCTGCAGGCAGTGCAGGAAGTTCCCTCCCCCTGTTACTAACCCAGCTCTAGCCTGCAGGCAGTGCAGGAAGTTCCCTCCCCCTGTTACTAACCCAGCTCTAGCCTGCAGGCAGTGCAGGAAGTTCCCTCCCCCTGTTACTAACCCAGCTCTAGCCTGCAGGCAGTGCAGGAAGTTCCCTCCCCCTGTTACTAACCCAGCTCTAGCCTGCAGGCAGTGCAGGAAGTTCCCTCCCCCTGTTACTAACCCAGCTCTAGCCTGCAGGCAGTGCAGGAAGTTCCCTCCCCCTGTTACTAACCCAGCTCTAGCCTGCAGGCAGTGCAGGAAGTTCCCTCCCCCTGTTACTAACCCAGCTCTAGCCTGCAGGCAGTGCAGGAAGTTCCCTCCCCCTGTTACTAACCCAGCTCTAGCCTGCAGGCAGTGCAGGAAGTTCCCTCCCCCTGTTACTAACCCAGCTCTAGCCTGCAGGCAGTGCAGGAAGTTCCCTCCCCCTGTTACTAACCCAGCTCTAGCCTGCAGGCAGTGCAGGAAGTTCCCTCCCCCTGTTACTAACCCAGCTCTAGCCTGCAGGCAGTGCAGGAAGTTCCCTCCCCCTGTTACTAACCCAGCTCTAGCCTGCAGGCAGTGCAGGAAGTTCCCTCCCCCTGTTACTAACCCAGCTCTAGCCTGCAGGCAGTGCAGGAAGTTCCCTCCCCCTGTTACTAACCCAGCTCTAGCCTGCAGGCAGTGCAGGAAGTTCCCTCCCCCTGTTACTAACCCAGCTCTAGCCTGCAGGCAGAGCAGGAAGTTCCCTCCCCCTGTTACTAACCCAGCTCTAGCCTGCAGGCAGTGCAGGAAGTTCCCTCCCCCTGTTACTAACCCAGCTCTAGCCTGCAGGCAGAGCAGGAAGTTCCCTCCCCCTGTTACTAACCCAGCTCTAGCCTGCAGGCAGTGCAGGAAGTTCCCTCCCCCTGTTGCTAACCCAGCTCTAGCCTGCAGGCAGTGCAGGAAGTTCCCTCCCCCTGTTGCTAACCCAGCTCTAGCCTGCAGGCAGTGCAGGAAGTTCCCTCCCCCTGTTGCTAACCCAGCTCTAGCCTGCAGGCAGTGCAGGAAGTTCCCTCCCCCTGTTACTAACCCAGCTCTAGCCTGCAGGCAGTGCAGGAAGTTCCCTCCCCCTGTTACTAACCCAGCTCTAGCCTGCAGGCAGTGCAGGAAGTTCCCTCCCCCTGTTACTAACCCAGCTCTAGCCTGCAGGCAGTGCAGGAAGTTCCCTCCCCCTGTTACTAACCCAGCTCTAGCCTGCAGGCAGTGCAGGAAGTTCCCTCCCCCTGTTACTAACCCAGCTCTAGCCTGCAGGCAGTGCAGGAAGTTCCCTCCCCCTGTTACTGACCCAGCTCTAGTCTGCAGGCAGTGCAGGAAGTTCCCTCCCCCTGTTACTGACCCAGCTCTAGCCTGCAGGCAGTGCAGGAAGTTCCCTCCCCCTGTTACTGACCCAGCTCTAGCCTGCAGGCAGTGCAGGAAGTTCCCTCCCCCTGTTACTGACCCAGCTCTAGCCTGCAGGCAGTGCAGGAAGTTCCCTCCCCCTGTTACTGACCCAGCTCTAGCCTGCAGGCAGTGCAGGAAGTTCCCTCCCCCTGTTACTGACCCAGCTCTAGCCTGCAGTCAGTGCAGGAAGTTCCCTCCCCCTGTTACTAACCCAGCTCTAGCCTGCAGGCAGTGCAGGAAGTTCCCTCCCCCTGTTACTAACCCAGCTCTAGCCTGCAGGCAGTGCAGGAAGTTCCCTCCCCCTGTTACTAACCCAGCTCTAGCCTGCAGGCAGTGCAGGAAGTTCCCTCCCCCTGTTACTAACCCAGCTCTAGCCTGCAGGCAGTGCAGGAAGTTCCCTCCCCCTGTTACTAACCCAGCTCTAGCCTGCAGGCAGTGTGAGAACCCACACTCTTACGATGGCAGACCTATCAGACAGTAGGAATATTCCACGTGACCTTTTACCCCTCAAGTTCTGCCAACATTGGTGAGAGCTTTTTTTCAGTAAGGAAATGGGGAAGGATGTCAGGTCTGTCTTCATTGTTTTAGGACTTAGGCTTAATGTGTGTTTTCATTGGTGGTAAGAGAATGTGATGATGTGTCTTCTCCTTGGCTGTAGCAGCATCTGACCTGTAAGAACATGTGTATCCCCATTTCTCTCTTTCGCTCTCTCTCCCCCTCTTTTTCTCACTCTCTTTCGCTCTCTCTCCCCCTCTTTTTCTCGCTCTCTTTCGCTCTCTCTCCCCCTCTTTTTCTTGCTCTCTTTCGCTCTCTCTCCCCCTCTTTTTCTCGCTCTCTTTCGCTCTCTCTCCCCCTCTTTTTCTCGCTCTCTTTCGCTCTCTCTCCCCCTCTTTTTCTCGCTCTCTTTCGCTCTCTCTCTCTCTCTCTCTCTCTCTCTCTCTCTCTCTCTCTCTGTAGTGGTGGAGTCTGGTGTGGATTCCCCCCTGTACCTGCCCTATAAAGCCCTGGTCTCTACTGTAAGCAGTATGGTCTTCAGGCAGGGAGAGGCCCAGCGCCTTCTAGACATCCTCTCTGACAAGGCTGGCATCAGACAAGACACCTGGCACATGGTAGGACCGTGGGTGTGGGGGGGATTATATGACCCGGGATGGGAGATACCACTGTGCGGTTGAAGGGGGGTTGACACATGTCAGGCTTGGAGTGGCGGGTAGGGAATCTGGCAGGACACCTGGCACATGGTACAATCCGGTCGGGGACTGGGAGACGTCTTTCAAAGGGGTTGGAGCTGGGGTGGTATGGGACGGGACACAAACACATTGTCGGCGGCAGGTAGCCTAACGGTTAAGAGCGTTGGGCCAGTAACCGAAAGTTTGCTGGTTGCGAATCTCTGAGCCGACTAGGTGAAAAATCTGTCTGTGCCTTTGAGCAAGGCACTTAACCCTAATTTGCATCTGCTAAATGACTAAAATACTGTATAAATGCATGAGCAGGGGGGGTCAAGGGTCAGACAGACTCTCACTGCAGATGCTGATGTTTATGGTGACACTGTGTGTGTGTGTGCTACTCAGGCTACTCAGAAGGGTGACCCGGTGGCTATGATGAAGAGACAGTTGGAGGAGAATCAGAAACAGCTGGCCAATCAGCAGGAGGATGCTACTGCAGCCAAAAACAGACTCAGAGAAATCAGCAGGGTAACACACCACACACACACCACACACACACACACACACCACACACACACACACACACACACACACACACCACACACACACTGAGCAAGGGGACGCCACAACCGCCAAGAACATACTCTGAGAACTCAGCAGGGGAACACACAGACACAAAGGTAAAACACACACTTACACACATTGAGAATATCTCTGAAAGACTGCTTATTTAGCCACATACAATAGAACTCCCCATGGATGAGTTGGACCACTGTTTCTCTCTATAGGAGCTGTCTGACAGTGTGGTGTCTCTCTCTATAGGAGCTGTCTGACAGTGTGGTGTCTCTCTCTATAGGAGCTGTCTGACAGTGTGGTGTCTCTCTCTCTATAGGAGCTGTCTGACAGTGTGGTCTCTCTCTCTATAGAAGCTGTCTGACAGTGTGGTGTCTCTCTCTCT
The DNA here is from genome assembly GCF_964263955.1 of Coregonus lavaretus. Taxonomy (NCBI): domain Eukaryota; kingdom Metazoa; phylum Chordata; class Actinopteri; order Salmoniformes; family Salmonidae; genus Coregonus; species Coregonus lavaretus. Next base: position 42,587,748 of record NC_140012.1, on the reverse strand, counting down.
ATAGGAGCTGTCTGACAGTGTGGTGTCTCTCTCTCTCTATAGGAGCTGTCTGACAGTGTGGTGTCTCTCTCTCTATAGGAGCTGTCTGACAGTGTGGTGTCTCTCTCTATAGGAGCTGTCTGACAGTGTGGTGTCTCTCTCTATAGGAGCTGTCTGACAGTGTGGTGTCTCTCTCTCTATAGGAGCTGTCTGACAGTGTGGTGTCTCTCTCTCTATAGGAGCTGTCTGACAGTGTGGTGTCTCTCTCTCTATAGGAGCTGTCTGACAGTGTGGTGTCTCTCTATAGGAGATGTCTGACAGTGTGGTGTCTCTCTCTATAGGAGCTGTCTGACAGTGTGGTCTCTCTCTATAGGAGCTGTCTGACAGTGTGGTGTCTCTCTATAGGAGCTGTCTGACAGTGTGGTGTCTCTCTCTCTATAGGAGCTGTCTGACAGTGTGGTGTCTCTCTCTCTATAGGAGCTGTCTGACAGTGTGGTGTCTCTCTCTCTATAGGAGCTGTCTGACAGTGTGGTGTCTCTCTCTCTATAGGAGCTGTCTGACAGTGTGGTGTCTCTCTCTCTATAGGAGCTGTCTGACAGTGTGGTGTCTCTCTCTCTATAGGAGCTGTCTGACAGTGTGGTGTCTCTCTCTCTATAGGAGCTGTCTGACAGTGTGGTGTCTCTCTCTCTATAGGAGCTGTCTGACAGTGTGGTGTCTCTCTCTCTATAGGAGCTGTCTGACAGTGTGGTGTCTCTCTCTCTATAGGAGCTGTCTGACAGTGTGGTGTCTCTCTCTATAGGAGATGTCTGACAGTGTGGTGTCTCTCTCTCTATAGGAGCTGTCTGACAGTGTGGTGTCTCTCTCTATAGGAGCTGTCTGACAGTGTGGTGTCTCTCTCTCTTTAGGAGATGTCTGACAGTGTGGTGTCTCTCTCTCTATAGGAGCTGTCTGACAGTGTGGTGTCTCTCTCTATAGGAGCTGTCTGACAGTGTGGTGTCTCTCTCTCTATAGGAGCTGTCTGACAGTGTGGTGTCTCTCTCTCTATAGGAGCTGTCTGACAGTGTGGTGTCTCTCTCTATATAGGAGCTGTCTGACAGTGTGGTGTCTCTCTCTCTATAGGAGCTGTCTGACAGTGTGGTGTCTCTCTCTATAGGAGCTGTCTGACAGTGTGGTGTCTCTCTCTCTATAGGAGCTGTCTGACAGTGTGGTGTCTCTCTCTATAGGAGCTGTCTGACAGTGTGGTGTCTCTCTCTATAGGAGCTGTCTGACAGTGTGGTGTCTCTCTCTATAGGAGCTGTCTGACAGTGTGGTGTCTCTCTCTATAGGAGCTGTCTGACAGTGTGGTGTCTCTCTCTATAGGAGCTGTCTGACAGTGTGGTGTCTCTCTCTATAGGAGCTGTCTGACAGTGTGGTCTCTCTCTATAGGAGCTGTCTGACAGTGTGGTGTCTCTCTCTATAGGAGCTGTCTGACAGTGTGGTGTCTCTCTATAGGAGCTGTCTGACAGTGTGGTGTCTCTCTCTATAGGAGCTGTCTGACAGTGTGGTGTCTCTCTCCTCTCTATAGGAGCTGTCTGACAGTGTGGTGTCTCTCTCCTCTCTATAGGAGCTGTCTGACAGTGTGGTGTCTCTCTCCTCTCTATAGGAGCTGTCTGACAGTGTGGTGTCTCTCTATAGGAGCTGTCTGACAGTGTGGTGTCTCTCTATAGGAGCTGTCTGACAGTGTGGTGTCTCTCTATAGGAGCTGTCTGACAGTGTGGTGTCTCTCTCTCTATAGGAGCTGTCTGACAGTGTGGTGTCTCTCTCTCTATAGGAGCTGTCTGACAGTGTGGTGTCTCTCTCTCTATAGGAGCTGTCTGACAGTGTGGTGTCTCTCTCTCTATAGGAGCTGTCTGACAGTGTGGTGTCTCTCTCTATAGGAGCTGTCTGACAGTGTGGTGTCTCTCTCTCTATAGGAGCTGTCTGACAGTGTGGTGTCTCTCTCTCTATAGGAGCTGTCTGACAGTGTGGTGTCTCTCTCTATAGGAGCTGTCTGACAGTGTGGTGTCTCTCTCTATAGGAGCTGTCTGACAGTGTGGTGTCTCTCTCTATAGGAGCTGTCTGACAGTGTGGTGTCTCTCTCTATAGGAGCTGTCTGACAGTGTGGTGTCTCTCTCTATAGGAGCTGTCTGACAGTGTGGTGTCTCTCTCTCTATAGGAGCTGTCTGACAGTGTGGCGTCTCTCTCCTCTCTATAGGAGCTGTTGGCTGAGAAGTCGAAGGTGGCCAGTGTGGAGACCAGGTTGAGTTCCCAGCTCTCGTCCAGGGAGCAGGAGATGATTGCCCTGCAGGCTCGTATGCAGGCCTCCTACCAGGACCACGTAGCCCAGACACAGAAACTCAACGCCAAGGTACTGATGTACATGAGAATAGGACCAGGACAGTCTGTCCGTGTCGGCCTCTGTCCGTGTCGGCCTCTGTCCGTGTCGGCCTCTGTCCGTGTCGGCCTCTGTCCGTGTCGGCCTCTGTCCGTGTCGGCCTCTGTCAGTGTCGGCCTCTGTCCGTGTCGGCCTCTGTGCCTTTCTCTCAGTTGAATTGAATGTGCTTTATTGGATTTAAATTAATTATGTAAAGATTGCCACAGCATTCAAAAAGTAAGTCCAAAGTGAAATCCCCTCCTCTCAGGTCCTCGGTCTTCAGGAGCAGTTGGAGTCTGGTCCCACCGCCCAGCTGGCTCGTCTGCAGCAAGAGAACTCTATTCTCAGAGACGCCCTGAACCAGGCCACCAGCCAGGCAGAGAGCAAGTAGGTGTCTGCTCCTACCCTAAACCCTAACCCCTAACCCTGAACCAGGCCACCAGCCAGGCAGAGAGCAAGTAGGTGTCTGCTCCTACCCTAAACCCTAACCCTAAACCAGGCCACCAGCCAGGCAGAGAGCAAGTAGGTGTCTGCTCCTGCCCTAAACCGTAACCCCTAACCCTAAACCAGGCAACCAGCCAGGCAGAGAGCAAGTAGGTGTCTGCTCCTACCCTAAACCGTAACCCCTAACCCTAAACCAGGCAACCAGCCAGGCAGAGAGCAAGTAGATGTCTGCTCCTACCCTAAACCCAAACCCTAAACCAGGCCACCAGCCAGGCAGAGAGCAAGTAGGTGTCTGCTCCTACCCTAAACCCTAACCCCTAACCCTGAACCAGGCCACCAGCCAGGCAGAGAGCAAGTAGGTGTCTGCTCCTACCCTAAACCCTAACCCCTAACCCTGAACCAGGCCACCAGCCAGGCAGAGAGCAAGTAGGTGTCTGCTCCTACCCTAAACCCTAACCCCTAACCCTAAACCAGGCAACCAGCCAGGCAGAGAGCAAGTAGGTGTCTGCTCCTACCCTAAACCGTAACCCCTAACCCTAAACCAGGCAACCAGCCAGGCAGAGAGCAAGTAGGTGTCTGCTCCTACCCTAAACCCAAACCCTAAACCAGGCCACCAGCCAGGCAGAGAGCAAGTAGGTGTCTGCTCCTACCCTAAACCCTAACCCCTAACCCTGAACCAGGCCACCAGCCAGGCAGAGAGCAAGTAGGTGTCTGCTCCTACCCTAAACCCTAACCCCTAACCCTAAACCAGGCCACCAGCCAGGCAGAGAGCAAGTAGGTGTCTGCTCCTACCCTAAACCCTAAACCAGGCCACCAGCCAGGCAGAGAGCAAGTAGGTGTCTGCTCCTACCCTAAACCCTAACCCCTAACCCTGAACCAGGCCACCAGCCAGGCAGAGAGCAAGTAGGTGTCTGCTCCTACCCTAAACCCTAACCCCTAACCCTAAACCAGGCCACCAGCCAGGCAGAGAGCAAGTAGGTGTCTGCTCCTACCCTAAACCGTAACCCCTAACCCTAAACCAGGCAACCAGCCAGGCAGAGAGCAAGTAGGTGTCTGCTCCTACCCTAAACCGTAACCCCTAACCCTAAACCAGGCAACCAGCCAGGCAGAGAGCAAGTAGGTGTCTGCTCCTACCCTAAACCCAAACCCTAAACCAGGCCACCAGCCAGGCAGAGAGCAAGTAGGTGTCTGCTCCTACCCTAAACCCTAACCCCTAACCCTAAACCAGGCCACCAGCCAGGCAGAGAGCAAGTAGGTGTCTGCTCCTACCCTAAACCCTAACCCCTAACCCTGAACCAGGCCACCAGCCAGGCAGAGAGCAAGTAGGTGTCTGCTCCTACCCTAAACCCAAACCCTAAACCAGGCCACCAGCCAGGCAGAGAGCAAGTAGGTGTCTGCTCCTACCCTAAACCGTAACCCCTAACCCTAAACCAGGCCACCAGCCAGGCAGAGAGCAAGTAGGTGTCTGCTCCTACCCTAAACCCTAACCCTAAACCAGGCCACCAGCCAGGCAGAGAGCAAGTAGGTGTCTGCTCCTACCCTAACCCCTAACCCTGAACCAGGCCACCAGCCAGGCAGAGAGCAAGTAGGTGTCTGCTCCTACCCTAAACCGTAACCCCTAACCCTAAACCAGGCCACCAGCCAAGCAGAGAGCAAGTAGGTGTCTGCTCCTACCCTGAACACTAACCCTAACCCCTGAACCAGGCCACCAGCCAGACAGCAAGTAGGTGGCTCTCCCTGTCCTTTGTCTCAGCCCCTAAATGTTTTAGCATTTGCCACTATGAAGAATAAGTTTCAGAATAAGCCAGAATCTGGTGTTTTGAGAGTGGAAATGGAACTGCAGATCAAATGCATTATGTTCTAGGTCTAGGATTACTAGGGTGAAGCCTACTGTGGGTTGAGGTATCTACTGTGAAGTCTACTGTGGGTTGAGGTGTCTACTGTGAAGTCTACTGTGGGTTGAGGTGTCTACTGTGAAGTCTACTGTGGGTTGAGGTATCTACTGTGAAGTCTACTGTGGGTTGAGGTGTCTACTGTGGGTTGAGGTGTCTACTGTGAAGTCTACTGTGGGTTGAGGTATCTACTGTGGGTTGAGGTATCTACTGTGAAGTCTACTGTGGGTTGAGGTGTACTGTGAAGTCTACTGTGGGTTGAGGTGTGTACTGTGAAGTCTACTGTGGGTTGAGGTGTCTACTGTGAAGTCTACTGTGGGTTGAGGTGTCTACTGTGAAGTCTACTGTGGGTTGAGGTATCTACTGTGAAGTCTACTGTGGGTTGAGGTATCTACTGTGAAGTCTACTGTGGGTTGAGGTGTCTACTGTGGGTTGAGGTATCTACTGTGAAGTCTACTGTGGGTTGAGGTGTCTACTGTGAAGTCTACTGTGGGTTGAGGTATCTACTGTGGGTTGAGGTATCTACTGTGAAGTCTACTGTGGGTTGAGGTGTACTGTGAAGTCTACTGTGGGTTGAGGTGTGTACTGTGAAGTCTACTGTGGGTTGAGGTGTCTACTGTGAAGTCTACTGTGGGTTGAGGTGTCTACTGTGAAGTCTACTGTGGGTTGAGGTATCTACTGTGAAGTCTACTGTGGGTTGAGGTATCTACTGTGAAGTCTACTGTGGGTTGAGGTGTCTACTGTGGGTTGAGGTATCTACTGTGAAGTCTACTGTGGGTTGAGGTGTCTACTGTGAAGTCTACTGTGGGTTGAGGTGTCTACTGTGGGTTGAGGTATCTACTGTGAAGTCTACTGTGGGTTGAGGTGTACTGTGAAGTCTACTGTGGGTTGAGGTGTGTACTGTGAAGTCTACTGTGGGTTGAGGTGTCTACTGTGAAGTCTACTGTGGGTTGAGGTGTCTACTGTGAAGTCTACTGTGGGTTGAGGTATCTACTGTGAAGTCTACTGTGGGTTGAGGTATCTACTGTGAAGTCTACTGTGGGTTGAGGTGTCTACTGTGGGTTGAGGTATCTACTGTGAAGTCTACTGTGGGTTGAGGTGTCTACTGTGAAGTCTACTGTGGGTTGAGGTGTCTACTGTGACGTCTACTGTGGGTTGAGGTATCTACTCTTCTCTTCCCACTGTGCGAAAAACAAAACAATACCTGCACTTGTCTTTTTTCCTAGTAGCACTGACTTTTCTGATAAATACTTTATTGAGGGAAAATGTACTTGCTACTACTGTGATATGTGGTTGTCTCACCTAGATATCTTAAGATGAATGCACTAACTCTTCGTTGCTCTGAGTAAGAGCATCTGCTAAATGACTCAAATGTAAAATGTCTCTTCTCAGACAGAATGCAGAGCTGACCAAGCTGAGACAGGACTGTGCCAGGCTAACCAAGGAGCTGGGGGAGAAGAGCGAGAGCCTTCAGGCTGATGAGAACATCAAGAGAGGGCTGGAGGCTAAGGTGTCTTCTGTAGAGAAACAACTGTCTTTACTACAGGTAGGACTGGTGTCTTCTGTAGAGAAACAACTGTCTTTACTACAGGCAGGACTGGTGTCTTCTGTAGAGAAAACTGTCTTTACAACAGGCAGGACTGGTGTCTCCTGTAGAGAAAACTGTCTTTACAACAGGCAGGACTGGTGTCTTCTGTAGAGAAAACTGTCTTTACAACAGGCAGGACTGGTGTCTCCTGTAGAGAAAACTGTCTTTACAACAGGCAGGACTGGTGTCTCCTGTAGAGAAAACTGTCTTTACTACAGGTAGGACTGGTGTCTTCTGTAGAGAAAACTGTCTTTACTACAGGCAGGACTGGTGTCTTCTGTAGAGAAAACTGTCTTTACTACAGGCAGGACTGGTGTCTTCTGTAGAGAAAACTGTCTTTACTACAGGCAGGACTGGTGTCTTCTGTAGAGAAAACTGTCTTTACTACAGGCAGGACTGGTGTCTTCTGTAGAGAAAACTGTCTTTACTACAGGCAGGACTGGTGTCTCCTGTAGAGAAAACTGTCTTTACTACAGGCAGGACTGGTGTCTCCTGTAGAGAAAACTGTCTTTACTACAGGCAGGACTGGTGTCTTCTGTAGAGAAACAACTGTCTTTACTACAGGCAGGACTGGTGTCTCCTGTAGAGAAAACTGTCTTTACTACAGGCAGGACTGGTGTCTTCTGTAGAGAAACAACTGTCTTTACTACAGGCAGGACTGGTGTCTTCTGTAGAGAAAACTGTCTTTACAACAGGCAGGACTGGTGTCTCCTGTAGAGAAAACTGTCTTTACTACAGGTAGGACTGGTGTCTTCTGTAGAGAAACGACTGTCTTTACTACAGGCAGGACTGGTGTCTTCTGTAGAGAAACAACTGTCTTTACTACAGGCAGGACTGGTGTCTTCTGTAGAGAAAACTGTCTTTACTACAGGCAGGACTGGTGTCTTCTGTAGAGAAAACTGTCTTTACAACAGGCAGGACTGGTGTCTCCTGTAGAGAAACAACTGTCTTTACTACAGGCAGGACTGGTGTCTCCTGTAGAGAAAACTGTCTTTACTACAGGCAGGACTGGTGTCTTCTGTAGAGAAAACTGTCTTTACAACAGGCAGGACTGGTGTCTCCTGTAGAGAAAACTGTCTTTACTACAGGCAGGACTGGTGTCTCCTGTAGAGAAACAACTGTCTTTACTACAGGCAGGACTGGTGTCTCCTGTAGAGAAAACTGTCTTTACTACAGGCAGGACTGGTGTCTCCTGTAGAGAAAACTGTCTTTACTACAGGCAGGACTGGTGTCTCCTGTAGAGAAAACTGTCTTTACAACAGGCAGGACTGGTGTCTTCTGTAGAGAAAACTGTCTTTACTACAGGCAGGACTGGTGTCTCCTGTAGAGAAAACTGTCTTTACTACAGGCAGGACTGGAGAGAGCACACACACGGTCAGACTGATGACAACATCTGGAGAGTGGGCTGGAGGCTGGCAGTTTGCTGAGAGCCTCGTCTGGTCCCCCCCCCCCCCCCCCAAGGCACTGCATTGCAGTGCTAACTGTGCCACTAGAGATCCTGGTTCGAATCCAGGCTCTGTCGCCGCCGGCCATGACCGGGAGACTCATGGGTGGCGCAGGGTAGGGGAGGGAATGGCCGGCAGGGATGTAGCTCAGTTGATAGAGCATGGCGTTTGCAACGCCAGGGTTGTGGGTTCGATTCCCACGGGGGGCCAGTATAAAAAAAATGTATTCACTAACTGTAAGTCGCTCTGGATAAGAGCGTCTGCTAAATGACTAAAATGTATGTAAATGTAAAATGAGGGCTGGAGTCTAAACTACTCCAATTCTGTGACTCTCAATTGATCACCCTATTGTCATCAAAGTACTCTCGCTCTGTCAATTCTATTCACGTCTCTTTCTTTCTCTCTCGCTCTGCCTCTCTTTCTCTCTCTCAACCCTTATCTACTGGCTGGTTCCCCCCCCCTCTAAACCCGTATCTATCGGCTGGGCCCCCTCACCCCTCCAAAGCGCCGGTGATTGGGGCTGGATCTCTGATGGGGTTTGTAATCACAGAGCTGTGTGTTGGACTGGAATGCAACCACACAATAATGGGGGGCTGGCTGCTGGCTGTAAGGGAAATGCTTTTCTCTCTCAGCACCAGATGGAATGTGTGCTACGTGCCCAAGCAAAGCAGGACTCCATTCTGCATAAGCTGTCTGCAAAATGGCCGTCATCTAGTGGAACTGACTGTATACTGTACATCAGACTGTTTGCTATATGGAATCTACTATGACTGATACTACTACTACTACTGTTACTACGGCTACTACTACTGTTACTACGGCTACTACTACTGTTACTACGGCTACTACTACTGTTACTACGGCTACTACTACTGTTACTACGGCTACTACTACTACTACTGTTACTATGACTACTACTACTGCGAAGACTGCCACTACTGCGGCGAATACGACTAATACTATTACTAGACTCATACAGCAGGGTTAGTTCTTGGCTCCATTCTTGACATTTGCACCTTCCTGCCCTGCACAGTGTTTAAAATGCTAACACACCCAGCTGTGTTTTTAGTACGTTAGCTACATTCTAATGGAATGCTGTTTTGTGTGTGTTATCATGGAATGTGGGGAGTGAGTCGGTCCTTTACTTCCTGATAGTGAAGACTTCATGTTATAATAATAATAATATAATATGCCATTTAGCAGACGCTTTTATCCAAAGCGACTTACAGTCATGCGTGCATACATTTTTGTGTATGGGTGGTCCCGGGGATCGAACCCACTACCTTGGCGTTACAAGCGCCGTGCTCTACCAGCTGAGCTACAGAGGACCACATGTTGTTTAATCATTTTAACTATGACCTCTTCCTGGACCAGTCCTGAAGTTTATCATCTGAATGTAATAAAAGTGCTATTAGTGAATGTAGACGTCCCAGGCTCTTTACGCTGTGTCAGTATCGTTACACGCCGACTGCGTCCGCCATCGCAAGCATGTTGATTTTGTCCATCTGCCCCAGACGCGATCAGGACACGCAGGTTGAAATATCAAAACCAACTCTGAACCAACTATATTAACTTGGGGACCGGTCGAAACGCATTAAACATTCATGGAAATGTAGCTAGCTAGCTTGCTGTTGCTAGCTAATTTGTCCTGGGATATAAACATTGGGTTGTTATATTACCCGAAATGCACAAGGTCCTCTACTCCGACAATTAATCCACAGGTAAAAGGGTAAACCTAGTTAATTTCTAGTAATCTCTCCTCCTTCAGTCTTCTTCTTTGGACATAATATATATGGCAGTTGGCAACCAACTTTAAGGTGCATTACCACCACCAACTGGACTGGAGTGTGGACCGCAGTTCATCTTTCAATCACCCACGTGGGTATATGTTCCTAAAAACCAATGAGGAGATGGGAGCGGCGGAACTTGCAGCGCGTCAAGTGTCACAAATGGAACCAAGTTCTATTTTAGGGCCTGACTACGCAGATGATCGTTGGCGCGCGCGCGCGAGCAGTTTGGATGAAATGATTTGAATGACGTATGTGTACATTTATGTTGCAACGCTCGCGCACGTAACGCGAGCAGTGTGGTTAGCGTCTGTGTTGCTCTGTCTCACTCCTCAGTTTTATAGTTCATACTAACTCTGTAGCTGGATAATGTAGAAGAGAAATTGTATTTATCTTCTGCTGCCCTCTGGTGGTGAGTAACAGTGCCCCCTGCTTCCATAATCATGCCAGCCATGCAGATAGCGAGACCATAACAAATAGAGGCTCAGCCGGTACAGATTGGCAACGCCAAGGGTCGTGCGTTCGATTCCCGCCGTGACCACCCATATGTAAAAATGTATGCACACATGACGACTATAAGTTGCTTTTGGAGAAAAATATTCTGCTAAATGGCATATTGTGGATGGATGAATGTCATAACTTACCCTGAGCATGCTGTCACACTGCAGTATCACAGAATACTATCTATCTGTCTATCAGGCCAGTCATGCTGAGAGTGAGCAGATGCTGCAGAGGAGGCTGGAGGAAGTCAGTGAGGAGTTGAGGAGTTCTCAGAGCACCCTGGAGAAAGCCCAGCAGGACGCTACAACCCTCGCAGGTAAAACATTATTCACGTTTCGGCCATGTTTCTTGGAATTCCAGTGAGCTGACGGGGCATGAAGCGAAAGTCCTCCGTTTTGGA
>NC_140012.1:42491942-42577120 GCF_964263955.1 Coregonus lavaretus | reverse complement strand
TGGCAAACTGAGCGACTTGAGCATAACACGTCAAACCCGTTATCCATAGATAGACAGGCTATAAATGTTTGAACAACTTCAAAACAAATGTTTACGCTTGCATTCAATTGGCACTCCCTGTTGCACACAATACGTTTCCATTCCCCCTGTCACAAGGGGATTTATGGCTGATTTAAGTTACGTTCAACTCTGTTATTTATTTGACACTTAATAGGCACTTATTATAGTATTTTTGTTTATTTCTTTAATCTCTTGAGATGGGAAAAAACTTTTTTTAAATTAAATTGAACATGTGCTTTTTCTAAGAGAATGTTAAAATTAGGTGAAATCTTAGTAGATTTTTTTTTACCAAGTTACTTTTCTCAAAAGGCACCGAACTGATGGAACGAGCCATATTTGAAGTGATCCTGTGTTTTCTGTATTAAAATCTACTAAAAGACGCACCACTCATCGTGTTTGTTCTCTAGGTGGTTGGGGTGGATCCCCTGCTGGTGGAATGGTAAATATAACTTCCTATTTTATACCAAGTAACATGATGACTACCAACATATTGACAGCCTCTAAATCCGCTGGCTCTATTTACCACCTCATCTATACTCCCTGTAACGTGTGCGGAGTCTGTTACCAAGTCATTATGTTACATCTTTTTTTAAATGTATGATAATATTTCAGTTTTCAGTTTTTTCCCCACACCAGATACAAACATACACATACTAAAAACAACTTACAGACGCAGACAAACAACAACTACATCTGCCCAGACCCGCATGCTCACGCCTCTATCCCTAGTGCCTGCATTACTGTTTGCCACATGGTCTTACATTATACCAACCTGTTTCCCTCGACACAAATGGCACCCTATTCCCATAGGTCTCTGGTCAAAAGTAGTGCACTATGTAGGGAATAGGGTGTCATTTGGGCACATAACCAGAGTCAGTAATGTGATGCCAGCTAATCAGCTCCTCTTCTCCCTCCAGGCAGGCGGAGGTATGCCCCAGGGATACCCTGGCGGTCCTGCTCCAGGTCAACCCCAGGGATACCCTGGCGGTCCTGCTCCAGGTCAACCCCAGGGGTACCCAGGCGGTCCTGCCCCAGGACAGCAGCCCATGCCTGGCTACCCTGGTGGTGCCCCGGCCCTCAACCCCTCCATGCCAGGATACGGAGGTGGTGCTCCGGCTACTCCCTGTTCACCTGCCATCAACGTGAGAGTCTCTAAATGTTGTTGTCTTTAACATGAAATCATCAACCCTGTTACTCTGTATTACATTTATTTACATTATGCTTTTCCCTAACATGCTTTACAAAATGTTTCCTTGTTTCAGTACTTGCTTGCTTCGGTTTCAGTATTTCCATGCTTCAGTTTCAGTATTTGCTTGATCCAGTATTTTCTTGTATTTGTCATTAGAGAGGCTATAGGGGTGTGATTAAGGACCACCCAGGTGCTGACCCTCTGAGGGATGTGGAAGTCCTCCGCAAGGCCATGAAGGGCTTTGGTCAGTAGTTCATCATTCTAGACATTCACTTATATCACGGATAGATGTATGTAGGAGTTAATGAGATTCAGTACAGATCTAATAACACATTATTTAGAGAGATACACATTACTTAACTGAAGTACCTTCTGGTTATTTTTATTCAATTCTGTAAATCTTCTATAAATATCAACTTTCTATGGCTAGATTTGCATGTGTAGAATATTCTACAATTAACAACGCATTATTTAGTGACACACATTCAATTTACTATCAGTTAAAAAGTGGTAATAATCATATTTAACAGATTATTTTCAACAGGCACGGATGAGGCAGCTATAATTGAGCTTCTTGGGAGTCGCACAAACAAGCAGAGGGTTCCCATGGTTGCAGCCTATAAAACCACCTATGGGAAGGTGAGGTTTACACTACAGTAATGACGTTGTGTTGTTCCTTCTATTGTTGGAGTTCAATGAACACCATATTAAGATTAAAGATTTTAGATCACTTTATTTGTCCAATTGGACATAAGGTACAACGGAAATTGGATTTCTGCTTTATCCCAACCCCTCCGAAAGACATACATATTTATATATATATATACAGGTTAGAGCAGTGGACTGCCACACTGGGCGCGGTGGAGCGGTTGATATGGAAGTGCCTTGCTCCAATGCTCTGGTCTAGTAGTGCACTATAAAGGGCATACTGTATCTAGAGTGACCTCTTACACAATCTTCTATTTCACAGGATTTATTCCACGATCTGAAGTCCGAGCTGACTGGGAACTTTGAGAAGCTGGCTATTGCCATGTTGCAGACGCCAACCAAGTTTGATGCATCTCAACTCAAAGAAGCCATATCGGTTAGTGGGGCTTTTAGTCACTCTTCTCTACACCGGGGTCATGTTCATTCGAGAAAAACGTAGCATAACATTTTTTAATTGGAAAACAGCTGAAACAAGTTATTGGAGTTAATATATTATTGGACAAGTTCTGATTGTGCCTCCCCACTTCAGTCCGTTTTGGAGCGTTTTCTTCCTACTGAACACTGCCCAGATTATTTCACTCTTTATATTGGGCGTCTTTTCCAGTGTCTTTAGTGAGTCATCTCAGTAAGGAACAGAAAGAAAAGCTCCATTTAAAGACCGTAGATGTCAGGCATGTTGGGGCGGGAATTGTACATCGCTCATACATTGTCCAAAATTAATTTAGCTTTCTGAAGGCACTTTATAAAGAAAATTTCGCTTTTGATTGTAGACAATCAATCTTTTTTGTCTTCAGGATGATTCTCAGTCATTTGATTAGTAAATTGTTTTACTAGTACCCTACATGTTGCCTTTATTCCATCCACTGTACAACCCGTTTTGTTCTCTGGACAGGGTGCAGGTACCGATGAAGCATGTCTGATTGAGATCCTGTCATCTCGCTCCAACGCAGAAATCAGAGAAATCAATCAAATGTACAAAAACGGTAAGTGTCTGCCCGTCTCCGAAGCACAGCATTTCAGCCATATTCTGAAACACACAGCATTTCAATTCACACTCTGAAACAAAGCATTTCAGTTTAAGTCATACAACTAAATGTGTCTTAGCTATGTTGATACATTTTGGACTGTTTGTGTGTTGGGGATGCACCAAGACACATTTACTTGTATGATGAACTGAAATGCTTTGTGTTTCAGAATATGGCTGAAATGCTGTGTTTGAGAGTAGGGCTGAAATGCAGTTTGTTTCAGAATAAGAGTGAAATGTTGTTTCATTCAGAGAATCAATGAAATGCTGTGTGTTTCAGAGTAGGGCTGAAATGCAGTTTGTTTCAGAATAAGAGTGAAATGTTGTTTCATTCAGAGTATCAATGAAATGCTGTGTGTTTGAGAGTAGGGCTGAAATGCGGTTTGTTTCAGAATAAGAGTGAAATGTTGTTTCATTCAGAGTATCAATGAAATGCTGTGTGTTTCAGAGTAGGGCTGAAATTTCGGTTTGTTTCAGAATAAGAGTGAAATGTTGTTTCATTCAGAGTATCAATGAAATGCTGCGTGTTTCAGAGTAGGGCTGAAATGCAGTTTGTTTCAGAATAAGAGTGAAATGTTGTTTCATTCAGAGTATCAATGAAATGCTGTGTGTTTCAGAGTAGGGCTGAAATGCGGTTTGTTTCAGAATAAGAGTGAAATGTTGTTTCATTCAGAGTATCAATGAAATGCTGTGTTTCAGAGTAGGGCTGAAATGCAGTTTGTTTCAGAATAAGAGTGAAATGTTGTTTCATTCAGAGTATCAATGAAATGCTGTGTGTTTCAGAGAATCAATTACATATTTTTTTATTTTTTATTTTTTAAATCTTTATTTTAACAGGGAAAAACTGACTGAGACCTGGATCTCTTTTACGGCTGTGCCCTGTGTAAACATGTTGACATGTACAGTTTTAGACATACAGACAAGAACATTTCAAACATACAAAACAAAAAACACAATTCAACAGAAACAATCACAGACAACATCATATTGATCCTCCATAACATTTTAAAATGGGCAAGGGACACCAGAGTGTCTAACTTAAGTTGGATCTGCAGTTTGTTCCATAAATAAGGTGCAAAGGAACTGAAGGCAGTCCTACCCAACTCTGGGGAGACCACAGGAGTCTCTAATGTAATCCACATCTGTGATCTGGTTTTAAAATTAGTATATCTAGTGGAAATTAATGATGATATATATATGGAGGTAGTTTTAAAAGAAGTGCTTTATAAATAAACAAGAGAGCATGTTGGTCTCGCCTCACAGATAGAGAGGCCCAACCCACATGTTGATATAGGAAACAGTGATGAGTTTTGTAACTATCACCCGTGATAAACCTGAGTGCACAATGGTAAATAGCATCCAGTGGTTTCAATGTGTTTGCCGATGCATGCATATAGATAATATCACCATAATCTAAAACGGACATAAAAGTAGCCTGCACAATTTGTTTTCTATTTACGGAGGACAGACAAGCCCTGTTTCTGTAAAGGAACCCTATCTTGAATTTGAGTTTTTTTCCCAATTCAGTAACATGTTTTTTAAAAGAAAGCCTATCATCTAACCACACCCCTAAGTATTTATATGCAGAGACCTGTTTGATTTGAGTACCATCCAAGCTAGTGATTACAAAAGTGTTTCTAATTGAGAGTTTAGACCTAGAAAAAAACATGACATTTGTTTTCTTAGCGTTTAAAACAAGTTTAAGCTGTAAAAGAGACCCCTGTAGTATCCAACTGCATTAAAGCTTGGTCCGCTGTTGGAGCAATAGAGGACATCACTGTGTCATCTGCATATAAATGGAATTTACAATATCTGACATCATCACCAATGTTGTTTATATAAAGTGAGAACAATAGTGGGCCAATTATTGAACCCTGAGGGACCCCTTTAAGGAACTGTAAGGGGTCAGACTTGACCCCGTCGACCATGACGGCCTGAGTTCTATCTTTAAGATAGTCATAAAACCATCGACAGGCATCAGTGCCCAGTCCTATAGATGACAGCTTACTCAAAAGGATAGCATGGTCTACAGTGTCAAAAGCTTTTGACAAATCTACAAACAACGCAGCACAGTGCTTTCTATCATCTGAGGCATTTGCAATATCATTTACAACAAGCATAGTGGCTGAGATGCTGTGTGTTTCAGAGTATCAATGAAATGCTGTGTGTTTCAGAGTATGGTAAGAAATTGGAGGATTCCATCATTAACGACACCTCAGGACATTTCCGTAGACTCCTCGTCTCACTCTGTCAGGTAACTGTTTGTTGATATGTTATTAATGGGTTTTTTAATATGTTGATTGATATGTTATTAATCGTTATCATTGAGTGACGGCTTTGAAAGTGAAGGCCAAAGCTGATTTTAATTATGGCAACCTCCCCAGTACTCAACATAATTGGTGCTCCTATGGGCTCTGGTCAAAAGTAGTGCACTATGTAGGGAATAGGGTGCTGTTTGGGACGTAGCCTCAGAAAGGAAGTGGCTAGAGTAGATGTTTATCTTGAGAGGTGCGATATTTGGTTTCCTGAGTCTTTTTAATCTTAGCATTTCAGAATTGTTAACAAAACTTAAGGATAATAATATTTGTAGCCATCATATAGCCAATGGAAAGTGCAAGAGCACCAATTATGTTGAGTACTGGGAGGTTGCCATAATTTAAATCAGCTTTGGCCTTCAAAGTCACACTGTATGGGGAATAGGGTGCCCATTTGAGACATACACTCTTGAGTCAGGAAGTAAGAACTACTATAAAGATACCCTTGAAGTTTTATGGAAGCAATTACAGCAATTGGGGAGGAGAAGTTTACAGTTTCCATGCCTCAAATTCCTTCCAAGATACCAGTATTCCGCTGTTAATAATTTGTAAGGGTTTTCCAGATTTTTGCCCCATGGAATAATATAATCAGCATCCCAAGGCTCTGGTCAAAAGTAGTGTACTATGTAGAGAGTAGAGCGCTATTTGAGACTCGTCCATTCCTTTTGTAGTAAACAATTTCTTCGCTTCCTGTTTGAAGGGAAATCGAGACGAGAGGGAACAAGTGGACATCAACATGGCCAAACAGGATGCTCAGGTGAACACTGTTTCTTGTTCTGCTAATATAATACTTTTTTTTACTGTTTTAAAGATCTATTTGATGCCACAATAGTGCTGATATACCCCGTAGGCTAACAGGAAAGTGGACATTATCTACGGCTGTCAGTTATTTATTAAAAAAATTCAAATTGGAAAATATTGGCAGAGATATGCTTCTATAATCATAGACAAGCAGTTCAGGACTTATACTGATTATGTTATGTTAGAAACGGATCATGTTATGTTATGTTAGAAACGGATCATGTTATGTTATGTTAGAAACTGATCATGTTATGTTATGTTAGAAACGGATCATGTTATGTTATGTTAGAAACGGATCATGTTATGTTATGTTAGAAACTGATCATGTTATGTTATGTTAGAAACTGATCATGTTATGTTAGAAACTGATCATGTTATGTTATGTTAGAAACTGATCATGTTATGTTAGAAACTGATCATGTTATGTTATGTTAGAAACTGATCATGTTATGTTATGTTAGAAACTGATCATGTTATGTTAGAAACGGATCATGTTATGTTAGAAACTGATCATGTTATTTTATGTTAGAAACTGATCATGTTATGTTGTGTGTTAGAAACTGTATGCTGCCGGGGAGAACAAAGTGGGGACGGATGAGTCCCAGTTCAACGCTATACTGTGTTCCAGGAGTAAACCCCACCTGAGAGCAGGTAGGTAATCATACTGTGTTCCAGGAGTAAACCCCACCTGAGAGCAGGTAGGTAATCATACTGTGTTCCAGGAGCAAACCCCACCTGAGAGCAGGTAGGTAATCATACTGTGTTCCAGGAGTAAACCCCACCTGAGAGCAGGTAGGTAATCATACTGTGTTCCAGGAGCAAACCCCACCTGAGAGCAGGTAGGTAATCATACTGTGTTCCAGGAGCAAACCCCACCTGAAAGCAGGTAGGTAATCATACTGTGTTTATATTACCAAGTTCTGTTTCTCTCGAAGGGTTGTAGTTCCTCATACTAGACGTATACTAGTATACTGTTATGACTGAACAGTATATGTCTATATTATCTCAATACTATTTCTACACCCCTGCCCATGGCTAATTAGTATATTCTAACCGTATTACGTGTTTATAACAACCCTGCCTATGGTTATAACAACCTTACCACATGGTTATAACAACCTTGCCTATGGTTTTGTTAGCTTGTTATAACAACCTTATGACATGGTTATAACAACCTTGCCTATGGTTCTTGTTTCTGCTAGTGTTCAATGAGTACCAGCAGATGAGTGGCAGAGACATCGTGAAGAGCATCTGCAGAGAGATGTCTGGAAACGTGGAGGATGGCATGGTGGCTGTTGGTAAGTTCAGTAATAACCATCTGGTCACTGCAAGGAGAGAACGGTGTCAGTAATAACCATCTGGTCACTGCAAGGAGAGAACGGTGTCAGTAATAACCATCTGGTCACTGCAAGGAGAGAACGGTGTCAGTAATAACCATCTGGTCACTGCAAGGAGAGAACGGTGTCAGTAATAACCATCTGGTGACTGCAAGGAGAGAACGGTGTCAGTAATAACCATCTGGTGACTGCAAGGAGAGAACGGTGTCAGTAATAACCATCTGGTCACTGCAAGGAGAGAACAGTGTGTGACTTAATTCTCCAAGTTCAGTGACTATCACCTTTTGGGATCTGAAATCCCATAGCTGTTGAATGTTTAGAATCAGGTGATTCAGGATCACCCTGATTTTTTAAATTGGTTTGATATGACCGTGGGTGAGTCCCAAATGGCACCCCATTTCTTATCTAGAGCACTAGTTTTGACCAGGGCCCATAGGGCTCTATACAGGGAATGGGGTGGCATTTGGGACTGAGCCGGTATAAAGGTTAGTCATGTCTCTACTCTATGAACTAAAGCCTTGTCTTGTTGTGTTCCAGTGAAAAGCATCAGGAACACTCCTGAATACTTTGCGGAGAGGCTGCACAAGGCCATGGCGGTAAGAAAGAACAACTGTCTCTCACATCTGACTCTGCTCTGGCTCCACTGTGACCCCCGCGCACTCTGACCCCGCGCACTCTGACTCCGCCGATGGAAATGTTCTTTAACCATGTTTAAGTGTAGCCCTGAGACAAGGCCTGTAGTCTCGATCACTATAGTGTCTTAGACATATTGTATTTTCACACACACACACACACATTTAGACACCATAGTGACGGCGACCACAAGCCCATGTTTCAGGCCTAGCACTTACCAGATGACTAACCAGTCTGTGCTATGTGTTGTCCCTAGGGGGCTGGGACCAAGGACAGGACTCTGATTCGGGTCATGGTGACTCGCTCTGAGGTGGACATGCTGGACATCAGACAGGTGTACCAGAAGAACTACGGGAAATCACTGTACACCGCCATCTCTGTATGTACCTTACACAAAATAATCACTACAATTATATTGTTGGAATCAATCCACTGATTTTATGCTATGGAGAAAGATTGCTGCCAAAATGATGTAAATTTAATTAATAATACATTATGTTAATTTCTTGGTTTATCTGATGGAAAAATGATGCTGTTTTAACATGCTGTGACTTGTATGTGGGTTTTTATTTTTATTTCATCTGATAGGGTGATACCTCTGGGGACTATACGAAGCTACTGCTGAAACTGTGTGGTGGAAGTGATTAGAGGTATATGAAGACATCATCTATATACAGCAGGACAGTGAAGTCATAGAATTAGAATGAGAATCATAGAATCAGAGGTGCTATGGTTACCTCATTCTGATTCTATGATTGTAGTAGTCCATAAGAATGTACCAGACAGGATCCTATATCAACCTGTGATGCATGTAGTTATTTTTGCCAAATTTGTGTCTCACACCATAATGTGCTGGGTGATATATGCAGGATAATTACTTTATTTGCTGCATATGCAATCAGTTATTGTTATTATGTAGTCTTGATTCATTTTCAGGAGTTATTTTTTTAATTGTGATATGTGTAATCATATTTCATGTTATCAGGATAATATAATTTAAAAAAAAATATATAGTACTTTAATTTACAAATTATTATATTAGCTTAGTGCCAAATACTAAATGTATATGAATATTTCTGGATTTGTGTCAACACGTGCAAATATTTTAGGAGATATAGATACTTAAGGTATTTAAAATTGAGTATCTTAGAGCTTTATTGCTGACTGCTATATTCTATGCAAATTACCACCGTGTTTCATTTAAAATGAAAGCCAATGATAATGAAATATCACCACACAAAGCTGGTATTTTTTTTTCTCTTATTGACACCTTTTAATAATTTTGGTTATTATCCATTGCTTGTTTCCCAGATTTAAACACAATGTTGCCTTTTTATGCTGCGTACCCAAAGCCGCCATGGCATGCAACTCTTTCAATGTTTTTTTGTTTTTGTTGCCAAAACTGAAATATTTCATTATTTGTTGTCAATATTGTTGAAGGATTTATTCATCACATAGTTATATACAGTACACAAACTGTATACAATAATTTGATGCCAGTAGAGGGCAGTTTGAACACGCACGTGAAATTGGCAACGGGTCCACTGAGGCATTGTAACTGCAATATAATATAACTATATACCAGTACCACGTTTGTAACTTGTCACAATGGCCCAAAAGTGCTGCCTTCGTAACTGTTAGTTAGTACATGAGAATCATTTCATTGTTGTAATGTTCACCCACAGGCTTATGATGGTGTCATTCGTGTCAATTAAAAATATTTTGACTGGCTATGATTTATTGTTTCAATAATGAGATTTTTGTGCTTCCTAACATTGATTGTCATAGCCTGAGTGCTAGTCTTTTTGTGCTTTCAAGCCAAGTCCCTGTCTCTTATTGGCTTGACAGTGACAGCATTGGAGATGGCACGAGCACAAACCGATTTGGCACCAGGTTCATTATTAGGGTGAGGCACATGGGCTACTAACAGCTTACTAACCAACATACACTTACAGTTGAAATCGGAAGTTTACATACAGTTAGGTTGGAGTCATTAAAACTCGTTTTTCAACCACTCCACAAATTTCTTGTTAACTAACTATAGTTTTGACATGTCGGTTAGGACATCTACTTTGTGCATGACTCAAGTAATTTTTCCAACAATTGTTTACAGACAGATTATTTCACTTATAATTCACTGTATCACAATTCCAGTGGGTCAGAAGTTTACATACACTAAGTTGACTGTGCCTTTAAACAGCTTGGAAAATTCCAGAAAATGATGTCATGGCTTTAGAAACTTCAGATAGGCTAATTGACATAATTTGAGTCAATTGGAGGTGTACCTGTGGATGTATTTCAAGGCCTACCTTCAAACTCGGTGCCTCTTTGCTTGACATCATGGGAAAATCAAAAGAAATCAGCCAGTCTGGTTCATCCTTGGGAGCAATTTCCAAACGCCTGAAGGTACCACGTTCATTACATTTTACAGACGCTCTTATCCAGAGCGACATACACTTAGTGAGTGCATACATATTTCATACTGGCCCCCTGTGGGAATCGAACCCACAACCCTGGCGTTGCAAGCACCATGCTCTACCAATTGAGCTACAGGAGGACCCATCTGTACAAACAATAGTACGCAAGTATAAACACCATGGGACCACGCAGCCGTCATACCGCTCAGGAAGGAGACGCGTTCTGTCTCCTAGAGATGAACGTACTTTGGTGCGAAAAGTTCAAATCAATCCCAGAACAACAGCAAAGGACCTTGTGAAGATGTGGTCCTCTGTAGCTCAGCTGGTAGAGCACGGCGCTTGTAACGCCAAGGTAGTGGGTTCGATCCCCGGGACCACCCATACACAAAGAAATTTATGCACGCATGACTGTAAGTCGCTTTGGATAAAAGCGTCTGCTAAATGGCATATTATTATTATATTATAAGATGCTGGAGAAAACAGGTACAAAAGTATCTACAATAAAACAAGTCCTATATCGACATTACCTGAAAGGCCGCTCAGCAAGGAAGAAGCAACTGCTCCAAAACTACCATAAAAAAGCCAGACTATGGTTTGCAACTGCACATGGGGACAGAGATTGTACTTTTTGGAGAAATGTCCTCTTGTCTGATGAAACAAAAATAGAACTGTTTGGCCATAATGACCATTGTTATGTTTGGCGGAAAAAGGGGGTCGCTTGCAAGCCGAAGAACACCAACATACACTTTCAGTGGATCTTGATGATCCGATAAATGGTTGATTTAGGTGCAATCTTACTAGCAGCAATATCCTTACCTGTGAAGCCCTTTTTGTGCAAAGCAATGATGACAGCACGTGTTTCCTTGCAGGTAACCATGGTTAACAGAGGAATAACAATGATTTCAAGCACCACCCTCCTTTTAAAGCTTCCAGTCTGTTATTCTAACTCAATCAGCATGACAGAGTGATCTCCAGCCTTGTCCTCGTCAACACTCTCACCTGTCACTGACATGATGGCAGCTGGTCCTTTTGTGGCAGGGCTGAAATGCAGTGGAAATGTTTTTTTGGGATTAAGTTCATTTTCATGGCTAAGAGGGACTTTGCAATTAATTGCAATTCATCTGATCCCTCTTCATGACATTCTGGAGTATATGCAAATTGCCATCATCAAAACTGAGACAGCAGACTTTGTGAAAATTAGTATTTTGTTCTCAAAACTTTTGACCACAACTGTACATATCTCCCTGGTGTATGACATCATTTATGCAGCAGCATACAATAAATTTTTGGACTCACCATTGTGCTGTGCTTACTTGAACAGGCAAATTTTGTCATGGAACTTTGTCATCAAAGTCTGGCATTCTCTGGATGTATGGCGCTTTCAAGACAACTGGAAACTCTGAGAAAAAATAAGTTTGAATCATGACGTCAGTGATCTTCAGGTCGGAGCGATAGAAAGAGGCCCGAGTTCCCTACTTGGAATTCCGAGTCAGAATTCAAAACAGTTGTCTAGAATTCAATGATGTCTGACATTTCCCAGTTCTGAGTTTCCAGTTGTTTTGAAAGTGTCAGAAGTCATGCTGGATTGACAGCATGGCCAATGCATTTAACCTTTTCTGGCCCATGGTGTTGCGTGTGAATGTTTCTCATTTTAAGCTTGGAAAATACAGTGCCTTGAAAAAGTATTCATCCCCCTTGGCGTTTTTCCTATTTTGTTGCATTACAACCTGTAATTTAAATGGATTTGTATTTGTATTTAATGTAATGGACATACACAAAATAGTCCAAATTGGTGAAGTGAAATGAAAAAGCCCCTAAATAAGATCTGGTGCAACCAATTACCTTCAGAAGTCACATAATTAGTTAAATAAAGTCCACCTGTGTGCAATCTAAGTGTCACATGATCTGTCACATGATCTCAATATATATAGACCTGTTCTGAAAGGCCCCAGAGTCTGCAACACTACTAAGCAAGGGGCACCTTGGTGCTGAAAAGAAAGCTCTGCTGTTGGGACAGCTTTATGTAGGCCCTTACAGTTTGTGGGCATCGTTTGTCACCGTTATAGTGCAACTAATGTATTGTTTAGTGTTGTGTTGTGGCTTTGCTGGCATACATCTAAAACAAAAATGCGGACCAAGATTTACATGCTAAAATCGCCACTGTGTATTGGTGCCAACCGTCAGTGGAAGTGTTGTAGCAGTTTAAGTTCTTTGAAGGTTATGCCTTTTGCAAGTAGAGCTCCTCCTTTCACACATACATTCTGCAATCTTTGTAAGAGAACTAGTGATGTTAGGTTTGGATGCCGGAGTGTCGAAATCGCTAAGCAGTTTACTTCGAGGCAGTGTGCCGATGCTTGTATCAATGTATCAGAAGCATGTGATCAATGACGTCCGAAGCTTCGTTTTTGTCGAACAACCACCTGATTGGTTTGGTATTGGTTTGATAGAAGACAAAAAGGCTACCCTGTAATAATTTGGCTTTTACTAAATTTGAAATGATTTTGACCAGCAGGTGCCACTAGTGTGTTGATCAAAGTTTTGTTTCCCTAAAGAGTAAATGTCAGTAATGTGCTGCACTGTGAAGAGGTTATTGTGCATTTTCCAGTAACTTGATGGCTACTATTGCCAGTGTATTTTCTTAACTGGAAACTACTTGTCAGTAAGTTATTGTAAAAGTCACAATAACAAAATGTTGCCAGTAAAATACAGGACACTTACTGCTTCTGTAGACAACAAGCACATCAATTGCTGATTGGCAGCACACTTTTCACAGCGGCAGCCTATCAGAAGATTGCAGGCGTGGCTTATTCGAGGTGTGGCTTTCATTCAGGCAGCTCTTTTTGGTCTCCCATAAGGGGGAATGTCATCCCAGTTAATCTGGTCTGTTCCTACACAAAAACCTTCAAAACTGTCAGTTGTACAGCCTGCAACAAAAGTGCATGTGATACTGAATAACCACATTTCATTTATAGTCAGTCACCATGACATTGTAATACTCCATTTCCTACCAGACCATCAGGTCAGGGAGTGTGATAGATCAGCTACTGCAAACTACTGTGGATTTGACCATAAACCCCTTGTAACTAGTTAAGTTAGTCACTGAAGATTAAACGTTAACTTTTTGAGAAGCGGCTACCGGAAAATACACATCTACCTCTGAACAGTGCAGCGCTTGAGTGCTACAAATTCTTACAAAGATTGCAGAACTAATAATGTTAAAAGACATGCTCCACCTTAATCAACATAACGATAAGATGACTTAAACTGGTACAACATTTCAACTGATGGTTGGCACAAATACAATATATTTTAGACCATGCCCCCAAATATGCTAATGAGCCCCAACTTGTTGTATTTGTGTTTAGTGAGTCCGCCAGATCAGAGGCAGTAGGGTTGATAATGCATTATATTGATAGGTGCGTTAATTGCACAATATTGCTGTTCTGCCTGAGCATTCGAAATGTAACGAGTACTTTTGTGTGTCAGGGAAAATTGTTGGAGTAAAAAGTACATATTTTCTTTAGGAATGTAGTGGAGTAAAAGTAAAAGCTGTCAATAGTAAAGTACAGATACCACAAAAAAACGACTTCAAGGAAAACTCCACCCTAAAACTATCTTTTGTTGTTTGTTTCATTAATCCATTGTTGACATAGTCCCAAAATGATTTGCTTGTCAGCAATCAAGTTTTCAAGATATGTAACTTTCAAAATACAGAAATCATCACCGTATGATGGGTTTTGGGGTGGAATTTTCCTCTAAGTGGCACTTAATTAAAAAAATATATATAATTATGTTTTTGTGTGTTGGTATTTTACCCCCTTTTTCATGGTATCCAATTGGTAGTTACAGTCTTGTCCCATCTCTGCAACTCCTGTATGGATAGGGGAGAGGCAAAGGTCAAGAGTCGTGCGTCCTCCGAAACACAACACAACCAAGCTGCACTGCTTCTTGACACAGTGCCCGCTTAACCTGGAAGCTAGCCGCAACAATGTGTCGGAGGAAACACTGTACACCTGGCAACCAAGTCAGCGTGCACTGCACCCAGCCCACCACAGGAGTCGCTAGTGCGCGATGGGACAAGAACATCCCAACTGGCCAAACCCTCCCGACACTGGGCCAATTGTGCACTGCCCCATGGGTATCCCGGTCACGATAGAGCCTGGACTCAAACCAGGATCTCTAGTGACACAGCTAGCGCAGCCTTAGACCACTGCACCACTCGGGAGGCCTAAGTAGCACTTTTAAGTATATTTACTTAAGTAATTTACACCATGCCTGGGATTTGAACTCACAACCTCTGGATTTTAGGTATGCTGGTCTTTCTTCTGCACCACAAAGTCTGTAGCAACCCACTAAACATGAATTACCGATAATACATCTCTGCACTTAGTAAAACAGTGCCATCTGCAATGTTATTTTAGTTATCAGTTATTCTGACTATTCTCTCATCATTGATTTAATTTACTTATTTCAGCTGTTTGAGGGTTTTCTGTATAGTTGTCTAATGTTGGTATATTACTCTGTTTTAATATTACTCCTGAATCACTAGGATAAATATAATGGTTTTTCTTGAGTGCATTTTTTTTACAAAGCTGAGATTTACTTTGAAGTCCAAAGTGTATAAATGCAGGAATGTTACGGATACAGACATGTTGGCGTAGCAGGAAGAGTGGCACGCTGTTAACTAAGAGGTTGTGAGTTCAAATCCCAGATGAGGACATGTTGAATAATAATTACTGTATACACATTGTAGTCGTGTGTCAAAAAGGTAAATTGAAAACACTATGTTAAAAGCCCCCTGTGTGTATATCATAATGTCTCATTTTTTGTTTGCAGGGCATCACCTGTGATATCTCATGAAAATTTGAATGCACATGTGAAAGGTTATGTGATCATGTGAAAATCCACATGTGAAACTTCATGCGAAAATATCATCACATGTTCCAATTAGATGTGATTTCACATGTGCAAAACATGTGGAAATGTCACGTGAAATCATGTGAAATCATGTGTTTTTTCCGTAAGGGTCCTATCACAGACACGTTCCAAAACAGATTATTAAAGTGATAAAAATGTAATTAATCTAAAAACGGCGCTAGACGACATTCCTCTCCTCCAGCTGCATTGGCTAGGGCAGGATCATTGTGATCCACTGAAGGCGACCTCTGGTTGGCATTTTCATTTGTAATCGGAGGGAAGATTAAGTCTGCTGAACCCAGCACTGAGGTCCTCTATGGACGCACGTGCACACACTCACATGCACGCTCTCACTCACACAGACACAAACTCAGGCACAGACACGAATGCACGCACACACAAACACTCACACACATACACAGGTGAACATGGAGAGGGTCTGATTGAAGCTAAGCCTCCTCTGTCATCAGCTGAGTGCCAGCTGTCCTTGGAAGGAGAGGAGAGTCTGGTGGTATGGTATGCTCCCAGGGTTGAGCTCTGTGGTGGGGGCTGAGCTTCTCTGTCCCTGGGAGGGGGAGGAGAGTCTGGAGGCTGGGCCTTATGGTACACTACCAGCTCTGTGGCAGGCTGCGGGGGCGTCTAGTTAAACTATCCCTGGGAGGGGGAGGAGAGTCTGGACCTGTCGCTCCCAGCTCTTTGGCTAAGCACTCGCTGCCCCCCAGCAGTTAGCCAATGATGTCGTATAAACACAGGAATGGTATTTCACACAGGAAATGCCACGTACTCGTTTAACCATTTATTAGAGAGATTACTATACATACAATACATTGTCTAGGCTCTGCTCCTTTGGGGAAGCTCGCCGCCAGAGCTCTGCTCCTTCGGGGAAGCTCGCCGCCAGAGCTCTGCTCCTTCGGGGAAGCTCGCCGCCAGAGTTCTGGTCCTTCGGGGTAGCTCGCCGCCAGCGCGTGCATCATGTTAAGATAATGATTACAGGCAGTGAGCAAGGTACACTGTACCAATCCCCAAAACAGCAGAACTGTTAACAGACAACAAACTGTGTGTATGGCAGAACCGCAGCATTTAAGAGCTTAAAGATAATGTCATATGTATGATACTATGTGTAGCATGAAGGTGAAGCGATGTGTAGGCAATAGCAGGCACACCTTACTGAAATGGCTTCTCAGAAAACCGCAGTAGGCTTATTTCCCATGTTACTAACCGCCCGGTGACCTCGCTGAGGCAAGATGAGCTGTCATCTTTTTTTATTTTTTTCAATGTTTTTTTTTTTTGGGGGGGGGTAGATCAGCTTAATATTGCAGATAGATTGTATCTTCTATCAATGTAATTGTCTGCATCACTTCCAATCCCCCATGTTTTTTTATATATATATTCCCCTTTATTACTTTTCAACCCCGCCATCCTTTCCCTACTTGGGATAAATTAGTGAACAACAATGCCCAGGCCTCTACTTCCAGCTTATACTTACTATCTACATTTTATGGACACAGTCAATTTTACAATCATTCTATTTTATTTGTTTTTGCTCCTGAACTTCTTCTACTCTCAACCTCTCCGAGCATTTTCATGATGTCCATCCGGTTTGCTTCTATATGCCATATCTTTCTAACTGTGCTCTTTCCCAAAAGCTCCCAACATACAACCTATATACTTATTATGGACACAGTATGCTTACATTATTAGCTATCTTTGTTATTATTTGTTGTTATTTGTTATTAGTCCCATCCTTCAACTCCATTCAATATCTCCCATCTATCTCTTAACACCATCCATATAGGATTTCTATTTGCCATATATATTTCATGTGTGAAAAAAGTTCTGAACCTTTCTATTCTCATTGCTTCTACAGATTGTGAATTAAAAATAAACATTTTTGCTAAAAGTATTATTATATTATTGATCGATTGACTATGACTTTTCAGATCACCCAGTAATGCTATCTGCAAGGTTAGCTCCAGGTAAATATTGCAATCCTTTAGCCATTCCTGGACCTGTGTCCAAAAACAAGCTACAAATGGACAGTACCAAAACAAATGATCTAATGATTCTGTCTCTTCGCAGCAAAATCTGCAGAGCTGGGAAGATTGTATCCCCCATATAAATAACATTCTATTGGTAGCAAGAATTTTATATAATAATTTAAATTGAAAGATTCTAATTTTTGAATCCGGCATCGTTTTGCGTATCAGTTCATAAACACTATGCCATGGGATCGGTACATCAAAAATCTCTTCCCAATTATTTTGCAATCTATATGGGACAGCTGTCAATCCTTTGGTCCTTAAATGAAACTGATATACTTTTTTATTTATCACAGTTTTCCTTAACCAATTATATTATTTAATGCAAGGCCGACAGACAAGTTCCTTACTTTCTCCCCCTTCCACTTTCCTCTTCCACTTTTGCGGTAATGCTGCAATTATTTGGTTGTAATTTTGGGTAGAGCAGACATTTCCATGTTTTTGTTAGCTGCATGTGCAACATAACTCCACCAGTCCTACCAATGATATCATTTACGAAGATTATACCTTTTTTAAACATTTTGTCAAAAAATAAAGTTTTTTTGTCAATTAGTATATTTGAATTTAACCACAATATTTGTTGCATTATTTGTTCTGTCGTTTCTGGAGGATTAAATTGAAATTGCAACCAACTTTCTATGGCTTGTTTTAGAAATAGTGATATTTTGGAGATGATTTCCTTTTCAAATAACTGAAAATGAGTGGTTGTAATCTGAATAAAGGGAAAAAGGCCATTCTTGAACATTGGGTGAGACAATCTTACTAATTTGCTTGAGAACCAGTTCGGATTTAAGTATAACGTTTGTATGACTGAAGCTTTTAGTGATAGGTCTAATGCTTTAATATTTAATAATTTCTGTCCTCCGAATAGCTGTCATCTTGGTAAATAAAAAATTAACTACCCATCTACACTGTGCCGTAATCACACCACTACTCATAGTCTAAGAAGCTAATTCTCATGTGACGCCCATCCAGTGCGCTGTCATCTTGGTACACGACAATATTCTAGATTTTTTTCCCCCCACTGGCCTACACACAATACCCCATAATGTCAAAGTGGAATTATGTTTTATAATTGTTTTAATTAATTAAAAAATGAAAAGCTGAAATGTTCTGAGTCAATAAGAATCTAACCGCTTTCTTATGGCAAGCCTAAATAAGTTGAGTAAAAATGTGCTTAACAAGTCACATAATAAGTTGCATGGATTCCCTCTGCTGGATGCGAGATGTATGGGACAGAACAGAACCCAGATGGAGCAGGATGGATGAAGCTTTCTAGCAAATCCGCTAGCGAAAAGTGCCGTGCATTTGCCAAATCGGATGAAGTGATTGTTCTGATAGAAGACAGTGCAAATAAATAATTGCTGCCTTGCAGCCAGTATACTACACAGTCTCTCCAGTGCATGTAACCAACCCACCTGAACAGGCTGAAATTCCAGGCGTTTTGTTTCTTCCAAACAGCTCTTACACAGAAAGGGCAATGATCATAATTTTCAAGATGTCAGAGTGTTATTTAGACCTCATAGTGGGGAAATATCATTTTAAAAACAAACACAGACATTTTTTATCTCAATATCAAATCATTTCTGGGTAACAATGAAGTACCATACTGTGATTGTTTTCTATTATAATGGTCAAAAAGAAACACAATTTGCTTTTGAGCAAAGAGCAATTTCTCAGGCAATCATTTTTCTAGGACTGTCTGGGAGTGGTCGGTCACCAGGCAGGCCAAAACAGGATGAAATTTGAGGTGGTCTTTTCAACCAGCTCTCACAAAAAAAATAATGCATTATCATCATTTTCACAATTTCACAGTATTATTCCAACCTCATAGGTCCTTACTACTGAATAGTGTCTGTTCCAGGTACGTAGGAGTCAAAATAAGAATACTTGAAAAGATGGAGACCCACACACTGTCGAAAAAAAGGAATAAATCCAAAACTGAGGCTTGAATGCAAAAAATAAAGATGTTTATTTAAAAAAATCATAGTGCAAGAAAGTGCATAAATCAAAACAAAACACAAACGTTTGGGCTTCAGGCCATCATCAGTGTAAATCCTCACACACACCTGTGTTCTAGTTCAAGGATAATTGCATATGTCACATGATCAAGCAAGAAAACGCATCAGAAAATCTATGAATCACTACCTAGTAGAATAAAATGCATGATCTAGATTATATACAACATATACAAAAGCGGAAAGAGAAATTAAAGCTTTTACATGTATACCATGTGAACATTTCCTCAGAATAAATAACAAAGGATGATTGTAAGAGTAGGGAGCTAGAGATACCACTAGATGGGGATATAGAACACCAACAAGAGTTAAAGAAAACACTTCAATAACAATTCTTCATTCATGCTTGATGGGTGGAACATTTTTAAATAGAACATCCACCTGCATTCAGTCTGGAGAAGACTAAGTTAAAGATGAACTCCCATACGTGAACGTTTTATCTACTGTGTAGCACAGAAGGACGCGGGGTGACCGGCCTCTGATAAATGACATGCAATAGGGGATTTAAGGTCATTCTATTTTTGTGTTCTATAATTCGTGTTCTTTTTTTTTACCCCCTATTTCTCGATCTTGTCTCATCGCTGCAACTCCCCAACGGGCTCGGGAGGCAAAGGTCGAGTCATGCGTCCTCCGAAACAACACCCGCCTGCTTAACCCGGAAGCCAGCCGCACCAGTGTCTCCGGAAGGTGGTGAGTGACTCCGCTGTCCTGGCGTCGTGAGGGAGCTTGTTCCACCATTGAGGTGCCAGAGCAGCGAATAGCTTTGACCGGGCTGAGCGGGAACTGTGCTTCCGTAGAGTTAGGGGGGCTAGCAGGCCAGAGGTGGATGAAAGTAGTGCCCTCGTTTGGGTGTAGGGTCTGATCAGAGCCTGAAGTTAAGGAGGTGCCGTTCCCCTCACAGCTCCATAGGCAAGCACCATGGTCTTGTAGTAGATGCAAGCCTCAACTGGAAGCCAGTGGAGTGTGCGGAGGAGCGGGGTGACATGAGAAAACTTGGGAAGGTTGAACACCAGACGGGCTGCAGCGTTCTGGATAAGTTGTAGGGGTTTAATGGCACAGGCAGGGAGCCCAGCCAACAGCGAGTTGCAGTAATCCAGACGGGAGATGACAAGTGCCTGGATTAGGACCTGTGCCACTTTCTGTGTAAGGTAGGGTCGTACTCTACGAATGTTGTAGAGCATGAACCTGCAGGATCGGGTCACCGCTTTGATGTTAGCGGAGAACGACAGGGTGTTGTTCAGGGTCACGCCAAGGTTCTTTGCACTCTGGGAGGAGGACACAATGGAGTTGTCAACCGTGATGGCGAGATCATGGAGCGGGCAGTCCTTCCCCGGGAGGAAGAGCAGCTCCGTCTTGCCGAGGTTCAGCTTGAGGTGGTGATCCGACATCCACACTGATATGTCTGCCAGACATGCAGAGATGCGATTCGCCACCTGGTTATCAGAAGGGGGAAAGGAGACAATTAATTGTGTGTCGTCTGCGTAGCAATGATAGGAGAGACCATGTGAGGATATGACAGAGCCAAGTGACTTGGTGCATAGCGAGAATAGGAGAGGGCCTAGAACTGAGCCCTGGGGGACACCAGTGGTGAGAGCACGTGGTACGGAGACAGATTCTCGCCACGCCACCTGGTAGGAGCGACCTGTCAGGTAGGACGCAATCCAAGAGTGAGCAGCGCCGGAGATGCCCAACTCGGAGAGGGTGGAGAGGAGGATCTGATGGTTCACAGTATCAAAGGCAGCAGATAGGTCTAGAAGGATAAGAGCAGAGGAGAGAGAGTTAGCTTTAGCAGTGCGGAGAGCCTCCGTGACACTGACTGGTTTGGATCAAGAAGGTCATTCTGAGAGAGATAGCAGGAGAGTTGGCTAGAGACGGCACGCTCAAGAGTTTTGGAGAGAAATGAAAGAAGGGATACTGGTCTGTAGTTGTTGACAACGGAGGGATCGAGTGTAGGTTTTTTGAGGAGGGGTGCAACTCTCGCTCTCTTGGCCAGCGGTCAAGGATGAGTTGATGAGCGAGGTAAGGTAAGGGAGAAGGTCTCCGGAAATGGTCTGGAGAAGAGAGGAGGGGATAGGGTCAAGCGGCCGGCCGTCACAAGTTGCAAGATTTCATCTGGAGAGAGAGGGGAGAAAGAAGTCAAAGCATAGGGTAGGGCAGTGTGAGCAGGACCAGCGGTGTCATTTGACTTAATAAATGAGGATCGGATGTCGTCAACCTTCTTTTCAAAATGGTTGATGAAGTCATCCACAGAGAGGGAGGAGGGAGGGGGAGGAGGAGGAGGATTCAGCAGGGAGGAGAAGGTGGCAAAGAGCCTGTATGACGTATCTGTACCGTTATGGCTCTTTTATGTTACATTTTTAATACATTTTTTTTTTTTTTACACATGGTACAACCAGAAGGGGACTGGCCACCCCTCGGAACCTGGTTCCTCTCTAGGTTTCTTCCTAGGTTCCTCCCTTTCTAGGATTTTTTTCCCCACTGTGCTTCTGCCTCTGCATTCCTTGCTCTTTAGGGTTTTAGACTGGGTATCTGTAAAGCACTTTGTGACAACTCCTGATGTGAAAAGGGCTTTATAAAATAAATGTGATTGATTAAATTAATCATCTGTACCAATAGATCTAATAAAATAAAATAAATATTCATATGTGTCTTTTTTAAGCTTTGATTTCTTCACAATGTATTGATATGACTGGCAGGGATCATGTCACATGTATAATTATGCTGTAATGAGTTCATACAGCAGTCACAGATTTTGAAAAAAATATCACACTACTCCAACAATGCTAATGCTCATACGCATAAACAGTACTACCTGTCACCTGACCCACTTCAATTTGCATACCGCCCCAATAGATCCACAGACAATGCGTATCGCCATCGCATTGCACTATCCCAATCGGACAAGAGGAAAACCTATGTAAGAATTCTGATCATTGACTATAGCTCAGCATTCAACACCATAGTACCCTCCAAGCTCATCACTAAGCTCGGGGCCCTGGGTCTGAACCCCGCCCTGTGCAACTGGGTCCTGGACTTCCTGACGGGCCGCCCCCCAGGTGGTGAAGTTAGGAAACAACACCTCCACTACACTGATCCTCAATACAGGGGCCTCCCACAAGGGTGTTCAGCCCCCTACTGTACTCCCTGTTCACCAAACACGCCTCCAATTCAATCATCAAGTTTGCAGATGACACAACAGTAGTAGGCCTGATTACCAACAATGACCAGACAGCCTACAGGGAGGAGGTGAGGGCCCTGGCGGAGTGATGCCAGGAAAATAACATCTCCATCAACGTCAACACAACGAAGGAGATGATCGTGGACTTCAGGAAACAGCAGAGGGAGCACGCCCCCATCCACATCGACGGGACCACAGCGGAGAAGGTGGAAAGCTTCAAGTTCCTCGGTGTACACATCACTGACAATCTGAAATGGTCCACCCACACAGGAGGCTGAAGAAATTCAGCTTGGCCCCTATTCATCTTGGCCACTAACAAACTTTTACAGATGCACCATTGAGAGCATCCTGTCGGGCTGCATCACCGCCTGGTACGGCAACTGCAGCGGCCGCAACCACAGGGCTCTCCAGAAGGTGGTGCGGTGTGCCCAACGCATCACCGGAGGCACACTGCCTGCCCTCCAGGACACCTACAGCACCCGATGTCACAGGAAGGCCAAAAAGATCATCAAGGACATCAACCACCTGAGCCACGGCATGTTCACCCCGTTATCATCCAGAAGGCGAGGTCAGTACAGGTGCATCAAAGCTGGGACTGAGAGACTGAAAAACAACTTCTATCTCAAGGCCATCAGAATGTTAAATAGCCATCACTAGCCTCCACCCAGTACCCTGCCCTGAACTCAGTCACTGTCAGTAGCCGGCTACCACCCGGTTACTCAACCCTGCACCTTAGAGGCTGCTGCCCTATATGTACATAGACATGGAATCACTGGTCACTTTAATAATGTTTACATACTGTTTTACTCATTTCATATGTATATACTGTATTCTAGTCAAGGCTCATCCTATTCAACTATTGCTGTACATATGCTATTCTATCCTACATATTCTACAGATATACTACATATTCTATCCACATACTGTCCATAATGTCTATACATCCCATCATACATGCAGTATATATAGCTCCGGACTCTGACATTGCTCGTCCTAATATTTATATATTTCTTCATTATTTTACTTTTTAGATTTGTGTGTGTTGTTGTGAATTGTTAGACATTACTGCACCGTTGGAGCTAGGAACACATGCTACACCCGCAATAACGTCTGCTAAACAGCCCGGGTTCGATCCAGGGCTGTGTCGCAGCCGGCCGCGACCGGGAGACCCGATTGGCCCGTCGCTCTAGCGACTCCTTGCGGCGGGCCGGGCGATTGCCCGCTGACTTCGGTCACCAGCTGTACGGCGTTTCCTCCGACGCCATTGGTTCGTCTGGCTTTCCGGGTTAAGACATTGGTTCGTCTGGCTTTCCGGGTTAAGACATTGGTTCGTCTGGCTTTCCGGGTTAAGCGAGCAGTGTGTCAAGAAGCAGTGCGGCTTGGCTGGGTCGTGTTTCGGAGGACGCATGGCTCTCGACCTTCACCTCTCCCGAGTCCGTACGGGAGGGACAATACTGTAACTACCAAATTGGATATCACGAAATTGGGGAGAAAAAAGGGGGTAAAAAATAAATAATAAAATAAAATACAAAATGTGAATTGATTTGAAAAAAGCAGTTCTCTAGTTTGAACACCAGGTGAGAGAGTAAATTATAAGATATTCTAGTTTCAAGTTTTAATGTCACGTGCACAAGTACAGTGAAATGCCTTTCTTGCAAGCTCTAAATTCAAAATTGTAGTTTGAACACCAGGTGAGAGTAAAGGATAAGAAAAGTCTGCTGTGTCAACCATCAAATTACTCATCTATGGTCTCAATACAGATTCTGATAAACTAGCCTGTTCCTCTGAATGGCCATTCCATTATCAGTCCATACCAACTCTTCAAAGAAGATAACAAATAAACCATGGAAATCTGATCAGAAAAGTGTTGATCAAACAGGTCTAACATGTTGGGTGTGTTTGTTCATAAAGGAAAAACCCAGCAGCCTGTTTGAGCTGAATTTTAGCTCGTTTTTTCAGAATGCCGTCCCACGGTATTGATTGAATGCTTTGAAGTAAAAACCTACTGCCAGGATGGGAATACCTCAATATAAACCTACAAGATGATAGTACGACCCAGGTTAGAATCTTATAACCCTACAAGATGAGAGTACGACCCAGAATATAATATTATGAGTCGTACACAAAACCCACACACAGATTTAAGTGCGGGGTATGGTAGTAGATGCTTTGAACTGGGTATGGTAGTAGATGCTTTGAACTGGGTATGGTAGTAGATGCTTTGAACTGGGTATGGTAGTAGATGCTTTGAACTGGGTATGGTAGTAGATGCTTTGAACTGGGTATGGTAGTAGATGCTTTGAACTGGGTATGGTAGTAGATCATTTGAGTTTGAGTTTATACTTTTTTTTTTTCAGAGACATTAATCAACGTTTCAGTAAAAGTGCCGGCTAATTTTCAACCGCAGTCCCTGGGCAGGTTATTTGAACAGGGTACGGTAGTAGATGCTTTGAACGGGGTATGGTAAGGTTGCTTTGAACGGGGTATGGTAAGGTTGCTTTGAACGGGGTATGTTAGTAGAGGCCAGGCGCACCGGTTTGAGTGTGTCAAGAACTGCGATGCTGCTGTTTTTTTAATAAACATTCAACAGTCTCCCGTGTGTATCAAGAATGGTCCACCACCCAAAGGACGTCCAGCCAACTTGACACAACTGTGGGAAGCATTGGAGTCAACATGAGCCAGCATCCGTGTGGAATGCTTTCGACACCTTGTAGTCCATGCCCCGACGAATTGAGGCTGCTCTGAGGGCAAAAGGGGGTACAACTCAATATTAGGAAGGTGTTCCTAATGTTTCCTACACTCAGTGTATGATAAACAGAGTAGCAGCAGCGCATATGATGATTGTATGTGAGTGTATGTGCGTGTGTGTAGAGTCAGTATAAATGTGTATGCATGTTATGTGTGTGTGAGCAAATGAAGTGAGTGTGTGTGTGTGTGTGTGTGTGTGTGTGTGTGTGTGTGTTGGATTGTCAGTGTGCGTGAGTGTGTAGAGTCCTGTGAGTGTGTAGAGTCCTGTGAGTGTGTAGAGTCCTGTGAGTGTGTAGAGTCCTGTGAGTGTGTAGAGTCCTGTGAGTGTGTAGAGTCCTGTGAGTGTATAGAGTCCCGTGAGTGTGTAGAGTCCTGTGAGTGTGTAGAGTCCTGTGAGTGTGTAGAGTCCTGTGAGTGTGTAGAGTCCTGTGAGTGTGTAGAGTCCTGTGAGTGTGTAGAGTCCTGTGAGTGTGCATAGAGATGGTGCAAAAATAAATATATAATACAAGGGTCAACTCAGATGGAGTCTTTAACGATTTTCCGGGCCTTCCTTTCACCGCCTGATATAGAGGTCCTGGATGGCAGGGAGCTCGGGCCCCAGTGATGTACTGGGCTGTCCGCACCACCCTCTGTTGCGATCGAGGGAGGTGCAGTTTGCCATACCAAGCAGTGATGCAGCCAGTCAAGATGCTCTCAATGGTGCAGATGTAGAACTTTTTTGAGGATTTTAAGGGCCCATGCCAAACCTTTTCAACCTCCTGAGGGGGAAGAGGCGCTGTCGCGGCTTCTTTACGACTGTGCGCATGTGTGAGGACCATTTTAAGTTCTTAATGATTTGGACACCGAGGAACTTGAAGCTTTTTGACCCGCTCCACCGCAGCCCTGTCGATGTGAATTGGGGGCGTGGTCGGCCCTCCGTTTCCTGTAGTCCACGATCGGCTCCATGGTCTTACTGATGTTGAGGGAGAGGTTGTTGTCCCGGCAACACACTACCAGGTCACCGACCTCCCTGATGGCTGTCTCATTGTCGGCAGTGATCAGGCCCACCACCATTGTGTCATCAGCAAACTTGATGATGGTGTTGGAGTCGTCATGCAGTCATGGGTGAACAGGGAGTACGGGAGGGGAGTGAGCATACACCCCTGTGGGGCCCCCGTGTTGAGGGTCAGCGTGGCGGAGGTGATGTTACCTAGCCTCACCACCTGGGGGGCGGCCCGTCAGGAAATCCAGGATCCAGTTGCAGAGGGAGGTGTTCAGTCCCAGGGTCCTTAGCTTGGCAATGAGCTCAGAAGGGACGATTGTGTTGAACGCTGAGCTGTAGTCATTGAACAGCATTCTCATATAGGTGTTCCTCTTATCTAGGTAGGTGAGGGCATTGTGGAGTGCAATTGAGATTGTATTGTCTATGGATCTGTTGGGGCGGTATGCAAATTGAGTGGGTCTGGGGTAGGGGTATTAAGCTCTTACCCTATGAGGTCCAGAGTCTGCTGGTTTTCTGTTCTACCTGATAATTAACTGCACCCATCTGGGCCTTACACACGGCATCCTCCCAGGTCTAAATCAGTCCCTGATTAGAGGGGAACAATGAAAAAACACAGGGGAACTGGCTTCGAGGTCCAGAGTTGAGTTTGAGAGGGGTCTAGGCTGTCGGGGATGATGGAGTTGACCTGATTAAAGACCTTACTCATGTTGGCCTTGGAGAGCGAGATCACTGGATCGGTGGGGGCCTATTTTGTTATTGTTGAACACGGCATGGTGTTGTTATTGTTAATGCGTGCATATAAATGAATTGAGTTCATCTTGTAGAGAGGTATCGTTGGGCAGATCACGGCTGGGTCTTCCTTTGTAATATGTAATGGACTGAAGCCCCTGCCACATGCAGTGGGTGTCGAAGCCTGTGCAATATGATTCCACCTTATTCCTACAGTTCTTTCGAAAACAGGTTTAGACATTTTTGCAAATGTATAAAAAATAAAAAACAGAAATAACTTATTTACATAAGTATTCAGACCCTTTACTAGGACACTCGAAATTGAGCTCAGGTGCATCCTGTTTCCATTGATCATCCTTGAGATGTTTCTACAACTTGATTGGAATCAAATTGTGGTAAATTCAATTGATTATACAGTGGGGGAAAAAAGTATTTAGTCAGCCACCAACTGTGCAAGTTCTCCCACTTAAAAAGATGAGAGAGGCCTGTAATTTTCATCATAGGTACACGTCAACTATGACAGACAAAATGAGCAAAAAAAATCAAGAAAATCTAATTGTAGGATTTTTAATGAATTTATTTGCAAATGATGGTGGAAAATAAGTATTTGGTCAATAACAAAAGTTTCTCAATACTTTGTTATATACCCTTTGTTGGCAATGACACAGGTCAAACGTTTTCTGTAAGTCTTCACAAGGTTTTCACACACTGTTGCTGGTATTTTGGCCCATTCCTCCATGCAGAACTCCTCTAGAGCAGTGATGTTTTGGGGCTGTCGCTGGGCAACACAGACTTTCAACTCCCTCCAAAGATTTTCTATGGGATTGAGATTTGGAGACTGGCTAGGCCACTCCAGGACCTTGAAATGCTTCTTACGAAGCCACTCCTTCGTTGCCCGGGTGGTGTGTTTGGGATCATTGTCATGCTGAAAGACCCAGCCACGTGTCATCTTCAATGCCCTTGCTGATGGAAGGAGGTTTTCACTCGAAATCTCACGATACATGGCCCCATTCATTCTTTCCTTTACACGGATCAGTCGTCCTGGTACCTTTGCAGAAAAACAGCCCCAAAGCATGATGTTTCCACCCCCATGCTTCACAGTAGGTATGGTGTTCTTTGGATGCAACTCAGCATTCTTTGTCCTCCAAACACAACAAGTTTAGTTTTTACCAAAAAGTTATATTTTGGTTTCATCTGACCATATGACATTCTCCCAATCCTCTTCTGGATCATCCAAATGCACTCTAGCAAACTTCAGACGGGCCTGGACATGTACTGGCTTAAGCAGGGGGACACGTCTGACACTGCAGGATTTGAGTCCCTGGCGGCGTAGTGTGTTACTGATGGTAGGCTTTGTTACTTTGGTCCCAGCTCTCTGCAGGTCATTCACTAGGTCCCCCCGTGTGGTTCTAGGATTTTTGCTCACCGTTCTTGTGATCATTTGACCCCACGGGGTGAGATCTTGCGTGGAGCCCCAGATCGAGGGAGATTATCAGTGGTCTTGTATGTCTTCCATTTCCTAATAATTGCTCCCACAGTAGATTTTTTCAAACCAAGCTGCTTACCTATTGCAGATTCAGTCTTCCCAGCCTGGTGCAGGTCTACAATTTTGTTTCTGGTGTCCTTTGACAGCTCTTTGGTCTTGGCCATAGTGGAGTTTGGAGTGTGACTGTTTGAGGTTGTGGACAGGTGTCTTTTATACTGATAACAAGTTCAAACAGGTGCCATTAATACAGGTAACGAGTGGAGGACAGAGGAGCCTCATAGTTAGTTAGCTAGTTAACACACTATTGGTGGTTTGTTGTGAGTATTGGTGCTTAACTGTGTGTTAAACTGTGTGTTATTGGATGCTAGCATGCTAGTCAGCTATGGTGTCATAGTTGGCTAGCTGAATAAAGTGGGTTGAGTCTATTCCTTTAAACATTGAACAACTGTGGTTCACAACAATTCTGATTTATAAAGGTGGAAGTTGGGAGAGTTTTTGTTCGGGTGGTTCAGTGAAACAATTTTAGTTTCTGAGGTAGAAGTTTTTGGTGAGGGAGGCCCCCCTCTCTCCTCTCCCAGATGCTTAGCTCATTTCATTCCGATCTCCTCTGCATTTTTGTAGCCATTTGCTACAGCCTGTCAACTATGCCTCTGCCTATCCCTGTTCTCTCCTCTCTGCACAGGCTACACAAACAACGCACCACACCGCGCGGCTGCTGCCTCTCTAACCTGGTGGTCCCTGCACGCACCCCTCACCTGGAGTTCCAGGTCGCAGGCAGCCTCTGGAACTGCCGTTCTGCTGCCAACAAAGCTGACTTCATCCCAGCCTATGCCAACCTCCAGTCCCTCGACTTCCTGGCGCTGACGGAAACATGGATCACCACTGAAAACACGGCTACTCCTACTGCTCTCTCCTCGTCTGACCATGTGTTCTCGCATACCCCGAGAGCATCTGGTCAGAGGGGTGGTGGTACAGGAATCCTCATCTCTCCCAAGTGGACATTCTCAATTTTTCCCCTAACCCATCTGTCTATCTCCTCATTTGAATTCCATGCTGTCACAGTCACTAGCCCATTTAAGCTTAATATCCTTGTCATCTATCGCCCTCCAGGTTCCCTTGGAGAGTTCATCAACGAGCTTGACGCCTTGATAAGTTCCTTTCCTGAGGATGGCTCACCCCTCACAGTTTTGGGGGATTTCAACCTCCCTATGTCCACGTTTGACTCATTTCTCTCTGCCTCCTTCTTTCCACTCCTCTCCTCTTTTGACCTCACCCTCTCACCGTCCCCCCCTACTCACAAGGCAGGCAATACGCTTGACCTCATCTTCACTAGATGCTGCTCCTCTACTAATCTCACTGCAACTCCCCTCCAAGTCTCCGACCACTACTTTGTTTCCTTTTCTCTCTCGCTCTCCTCCCACACTACTCACTCTGCCCCTACACAGATGGTAATGCGCCGCCGCAACCTTCGCTCTCTCTCTCCCACTACTCTCTCCTCTTCCATCCTATCATCTCTTCCCTCTGCTCAATCCTTCTCCCTCCAATCTCCTGATTCTGCCTCCTCAACCCTCCTCTCCTCCCTTTCTGCATCCTTTGACTCTCTGTGTCCCCTATCCTCCCGGCCGGCTCGGTCCTCCCCTCCAGCTCCGTGGCTTGATGACTCAC
This sequence comes from Coregonus lavaretus, assembly GCF_964263955.1. Classification (NCBI taxonomy): domain Eukaryota; kingdom Metazoa; phylum Chordata; class Actinopteri; order Salmoniformes; family Salmonidae; genus Coregonus; species Coregonus lavaretus. Next base: position 42,546,874 of record NC_140012.1, on the reverse strand, counting down.
TGCGAGCTCACAGAACAGAGCTCCGGGCAGCGGAGCGGAAATGGAAGAAAACTAAACTCCCTACCGACCTGGCATCTTTTCACTCCCTCCTCTCTACATTTTCTTCATCTGTTTCTGCTGCTAAGGCCACTTTCTACCACTCTAAATTCCAAGCATCTGCCTCTAACCCTAGGAAGCTCTTTGCCACATTTTTCTCCCTCCTGAATCCTCCTCCCCCCCCCCCCCCCTCCTCTCTCTCTGTGGATGACTTCGTCAACCACTTTGAAAAGAAGGTTGACGACATCCGATCCTCGTTTGTTAAGTCTAATAACACTGCTGGTCCTGCTCACACTGCCCTACCCTATGCTTTGACTTCTTTCTCCCCTCTCTCTCCAGATAAAATCCTGCGACTTGTGACTGCAGGCCGCCCAACAACCTGCCCGCTTGACCCCATCCCCTCCTCCCTTCTCCAGACCATCTCCGGTGACCTTCTCCCCTACCTCACCTCGCTGATCAACTCATCCTTGACCGCTGGCCATGTCCCTTCCGTCTTCAAGAGAGCGAGAGTTGCTCCCCTTCTCAAAAAACCAACACTCGACCCCACTGATGTCAACAACTACAGACCAGTATCCCTTCTTTCTTTTCTTTCCAAAACTATTGACCGTGCCGTCTTTAGCCAACTCTCTTGCTATCTCTCTCAAAATGACCTTCTTGATCCAAACCAATCAGGTTTCAGGACTGGTCATTCAACTGAGACTGCTCTTCTCTGTGTCACGGAGACTCTCCGCACTGCTAAAGCTAACTCTCTCTCCTCTGCTCTTGTCCTTCTAGACCTGTCTGCTGCCTTTGATACTGTGAACCATCAGATCCTCCTCTCCACCCTCTCCGAGATGGGCATCTCCGGCGCGGCTCACTCCTGGATTGCGTCCTACCTGACCGGTCGCTCCTACCAAGTGGCGTGGCGGGAAGCTGTCTCCGCACCACGTGCTCTCACCACTGGTGTCCCCCAGGGATCGGTTCTGGGCCCTCTCCTTTTCTCCCTATACACCAAGTCACTTGGCTCTGTCATATCCTCACATGGTCTCTCCTATCATTGCTACGCTGACGATACACAACTAATCTTCTCCTTTCCCCCTTCTGATAACCAGGTGGCGAATCGCATCTCTGCATGTCTGGCAGACATATCAGTATGGATGACGGATCACCACCTCAAGCTGAACCCTGGCAAGACGGAGCTGCTCTTCCTCCCGGGGAAGGACTGCCCGTTCCATGATCTCGCCATCACGGTTGACAACTCCGCTGTGTCCTCCTCCCAGAGTGCGAAGAGCCTAGGCGTGACCCTGGACAACACCCTGTCGTTCTCCGCCAACATCAAGGCGGTGACCCGCTCCTGCAGGTTCATGCTCTACAACATTCGGAGAGTGCGACCCTGCCTTACACAGGAAGCGGCGCAGGTCCTGGTCCAGGCACTTGTCATCTCCCGTCTGGACTACTGCAACTCGCTGTTGGCTGGGCTCCCTGCCTGTGCCATTAAACCCCTACAACTCATCCAGAATGCTGCAGCCCGTCTGGTGTTCAACCTTCCCAAGTTCTCTCACGTCACCCCCCTCCTCCGCACACTCCACTGGCTTCCAGTTGAAGCTCGCATCCGCTACAAGACCATGGTGCTTGCCTATGGAGCAGTGAGGGGAACGGCACCTCTGTACCTTCAGGCTCTGATCAGTCCCTACACCCAAACGAGGACATTGCGTTCATCCACCTCTAGCCTGCTGGCTCCCCTTCCTCTGCGGAAGCATAGCTCCCGCTCAGCCCAGTCAAAACTGTTCGCTGCTCTGGCACCCCAATGGTGGAACAAGCTCCCTCACGACGCCAGGACAGCGGAGTCACTCACCACCTTCCGGAGACATTTGAAACCCCACCTCTTTAAGGAATACCTGGGATAGGATAAAATATTCCTTCTAACCCCCCCCCCCCCCCCCAAATTGTAAAGTGGTTATCCCACTGGCTATAGGGTGAACGCACCAATTTGTGAGTCGCTCTGGCTAAGAGCGTCTGCTAAATGACGTTAATGTGCCCTTGAGCAAGGCACTTAACCCTAATTGCTCCTGTAAGTCGCTCTGGTTAAGAGCGTCTGCTAAATGACTAAAATGTAAATGTAAAATGTAAGTTACAGGTCTGTGAGAGCCAGAAATCTTGCTTGTTTGAAGTTGACCAAATACTTATTTTCCACCATCATTTGCAAATAAATTCATTAAAAATCCTACAATGTGAGTTTCTGGAATTTTTTTTCTAATTTTGTCTGTCATAGTTGACGTGTACATATGATGAAAATTACAGGCCTCTCTCATCTTTTTAAGTGGGAGAACTTGCACAATTGGTGGCTGACTAAATACTTTTTTTCCCCACTGTACATGAGTTGGAAAGGCACACACCTGTCTATATAAGGTCCCACAGTTGACAGTGCATGTCAGAGCAAAAACCAAGCCATGAGGTTGAAGGAATTGTCCATAGAGTTCCAAGACATTATTGTGTCGAGGCACAGATCTGGGGAAGGGTACAATAAAATGTCTGCAGCATTGAAGGTCCCCAAGAACACAGTGGCCTCCATCATTCGTAAATGGAAGAAGTTTGGAACCACCAAGACTCTTCCTAGAGCTGGCTGCCCGGCCAAACTGAGCAATCGGGAGAGAAGAGCCTTGGTCAGGGAGGTGACCAGGAACCTTATGGTCACTCTGACAGAGCTCCAGAGTTCCTCTGTGGAGATGGGAGAACCTTCCAGAAGGACAACCATCTCTGCAGGACTCCACCAATCAGACCTTTATGGTAGAGTGGCCAGACGGAAGTCACTCCTCAGTATAAGGCACATGACAGTAAAAGGCACCTAAAGGACTCTTAGACCATGAGAAACAAGATTCTCTGGTCTGATGAAACCAAGATTGAACTCTTTGGCCTGAATAGCAAGTGCCACGTCTGGAGGAAACCTGGCACCATCCCTACGGTGAAGCATGTTAGTGGCAGCATCATGCTGTGGCGATGTTTTTCAGTGGCAGGGACTGGGAGACTAGTCAGGATCGAGGGAAATATGAACAGAGCAAAGTACAGAGAGATCCTTGATGAAAATCTGCTCAAGAGCGCTCAGGACCTCAGACTGGGGCAATGGTTCACCTTCCAACAGGACAATGACCCTAAGCACACAGCCAAGACAACGCAGGAGTGGCTTCAATAAAATGTTCCTGAGTGGCGCAGTGGTCTAAGGCACTAGAGATCCTGGTTCGAATCCAGGCTCTGTCGCAGCCGGCCGTGACTGGGAGACTCATGGGCGGCGCACAATTGGTCCAGGGTAGGGGAGGGAATGGCCGGCAGGGATGTAGCTCAGTTGATAGAGCATGGTGTTTGCAACGCCAGGGTTGTGGGTTCGATTCCCACGGGGGGCCAGTATAAAAAAATAATATGTATTCACTAACTGTAAGTCGCTCTGGATAAGAGCGTCTGCTAAATGACTAAAATGTAAATGCTTCGGGACAATTATCTGAATGTCTTCGAGTGGCCCAGCCAGAGCCCGGACTTGAACCCGTATGAACATCTCTGGAGAGACCTGAAAATAGCTGTGTACCGACGCTCCCCATCCAACCTGACAGAGCTTGAGAGGATATGCAGAGAAGAATGGGAGAAACTCCCCAAATACAGGTGTGCCAAGCTTGTAGCGTCATACCCAAGAAGACTCGAGGTTGTAATCGCTGCCAAAGGTGCTTCAACAAAGTACTGAGTAAAGGGTTAGAATACTTACAGTACCAGTCAAAAGTTTGGACACATCTACTCATTCCAGGGTTTTTCTTTATTTTTACAATTTTCTACATCGTAAAATAATAGTGAAGACATCAAAACTATTAAATAACACATATGGAATCATGTAATAACCAAAAAAAGTGTTAAACAAATCAAAATATATTTTATATTTGAGATTCTTCAAAGTAGCCACCCTTTGCCTTGATGACAGCTTTGCACTCTCTTGGCATTCTCTCAACCAGCTTCATGAGGTAGTCACCTGGAATGCATTTCAATTAACAGGTGTGCCTTCTTAAAAGTGAATTTGTGGAATTTCTTTCCTTCTTAATGCGTTTGAGCCAATAAGTTGTTTTGTGACAAGGTAGAGGTGGTATACAGAAGATAGCCCTATTTGGTAAAAGTCCATATTATGGAAAGAACAGCTCAAATAAGCAAAGAGAAACAACTGTCCATCATTACTTTAAGACATGAAGGTCAGTCTATATGGAACATTTCAAGAACTTTGAAAGTTTCTTCAAGTGCAGTTGCAAAAACCATCAAGCGCTATGATGAAACTGGCTCTCATGAGGACCGCCACAGGAAAGGAAGACCCAGAGTTTCCTCTGCTGTAGAGGATAAATTCATTAGAGTTAACTGCACCTCAGATTGCAGCCCAAACAAATGCTTCACAGAGTTCAAGTAACAGACACATCTCAACATCAACTGTTCGGAGACTGTGTGAATCAGGCCTTCATGGTCGAATTGCTGCAAAGAAACCACTACTAAAGAAAATAAAAAACAATTGAATCTATTTTAGAATAAGGCTGTAACGTAACAAAATATGGAAAAAGTCAAAGGGTCTGAATACTTTCCGAATGAACTGTATATTGTCATTTTGCTCATTTGATGACTCTACTGAGGTCGTAGCTGGACTTGTTGTACTTGTTCCTGGCATAGCCTCAGGGTTGTCTGTAATAGTGTGCAGCAGCCCTGTCCTTAACGCCAACCTCCGTGTTAATTCAGGGCGTTTGATTGGAGAAGCTGCAACCCTTCACTGTGGGGACAACGTCGCCGATGCATTTCCTAATGTGACGGAGGTGGTTAAGCTCGTCGATGTTGTCGGCGGAGTCTCGGAACATATTCCAATCAGCTCTAGAAAAGCAGTCCTGTAGCATAATGTCTTATTCTGATGTCCATTTCGAAATGCAGCGAGTCACAGGTACTTCCTGTTTGAGTTTCTGCTTGTAAACAGGAAGCAGGAGTACGGAGTCATGATCTGAATCGCCGAATGGGGGACTAGGGAGGGCCTTGTATGCTTGCTTGTGGGTAGAGTAACAGTGGTCTAGGACTTTACCGCCCCTAGTGGCGAAGGAGGAGTGTTGATGGAAGTTGGGCATCACCTGTCTTAATGATGCATAATTAAAATCGCCGGCAACAAGGAAAGCAGCCTCTGGGTGCATGTTTTCCTGCTTGTTTATAGCCTCGTACAGTTTGTTAAGTGCCAGCTTGTTTTAGTTTTTGTCCTGAGGTGGATTGTACTGTATACAACAGTCACGATAACAGCTGAAAACTCCCTCGGGAGGTAGAAGGGTCGCATTTGACCATCAGGGGGAGGGAGGGAGGCAGGGGGGGAGGGAGGGAGGCAGGGAGAGGAAGTGACCAAGCAGGAGCTACAAGAAAACTAGAAGGTCTGGGATTATCATGAAGGCATTATTGAGCATTAGAGTTGTCTTTTTTTACCAAGTATTTGAGAAACAAAGGATGTGTTGCTTGCTTAATAATGTATACTTCATTATAGTTTTTGCATTTTTGTATGCAACATATTACTTCCAAGTTATTTTACAATACATTCTTTGTCATGGCCAACAAGGAAGTAGCTACCATATCCTTCCGTCAAAGAGGAAATGCTTTCACTCTTATAATTAGGGATTTGCCATTTCCCTTCTGGTTTCAGCACTGGAGAAACAATTAATGTATTGCTTGATACGGTATATGTGTAAACTACAGTTGAGTTATGTATAGGGGTTGGAACCAAAATGATTTTCCAATCGTTTTGTTCTGAACAGAACCATGTATTTTATATCGTTCATTTCTGTTCCTTTTTGAAACCTCTGAAATCTTTTTTTTTTTTTTTTTTTTTTTTACATTAAGCTCGACATTAAATGACTTCACCAATCAGAGTGAATAGAGAAGCTTGATATGGGGCGGGCAGGCTATAATTGTTTCTGCATGGTGGACAGACAAATGTAGGGCGCGGGATGCAACTGACATTTTTGCGGGTGGGGAGAGAGCAAGAGAGGGTAGAGGAGGAGGCTTGCCATGAAGCTCTGGGCATCTCGGTATGACATGCATTATCTGAATTAGGCCCACATAATTATACCTACAGAGGAGCGTCTTCTCTGGAGGACCTTTTAAAGTATTTGAACTTCCGAGAGTTGGCTTAACATTGGACCAGAGCTAACGTTAAAGCTTGTGTGTGCAGAGTACGCTTGGTGTATAGTATGCTAGAGTAACACATGCTTCCGAGGGGGAGGGGCATGTAGTCTACACAGCACTGGCAAAGATTTCCAGCTAGCAGGCAGACACTTGAATACGTTTCTGAGTGTCAGAGTAACGACTTTGCATTGGCGCAAATGCTTTTAAAATAACGGTTCTGTTCCGGAACAGTATATATCAGTTTCATTATTTTCTGGTGTAGTGTCTTAGAGTCTGTGATTGTGCTGACCTTTGCAAAAAGTGTGTTAGAGGAAACTTGGCTCTGTGATTGTGCTGACATTGCAAATGGTGTAACAGATGAACTTTACTCTGCTTTGCTGAAACATCTGGAAAGCATTACTAAAGTTCCTGGAAAAAAGTATATGGGAAGATATGTGGAAAGGCCAGGGATTGGGTATTAAAATCACGCCATACTATGTCATATATGATATAAATATCATGTCTTGAACAGGGGGAAAAGAAGAATAGCGAATTACAGAATTGGCTCCTGCTGTTCTTCAGATATCTGCAGGTATCTGTAAATCTGACGCTGAAACTCTTTGTTATAATAAACCTTTATAAACAAAGTACAGTGTCGGCGGACTTCTTATCATCACGGCATTATCAGCAAAGGTTTGTTTTTGACACCACACTGGTTTTCTGGTTTTCGTTTTTTTCTGTTCTGTTCCCTGAGCCGGTCCCAACTCCTGGTTATATGTATATACTCTCCTACTCGAATACCACAGTAAACTGTAATAATATAGTATAGAAGACAAGGAGGTATGGTGAGGTTTAAAATAAAATAGAAAAGTTTATTTAATCACAACAGTCTGGAGGACAGCAAGATTTTCTTGAAGTTGTCTCTGGGCTGGAGGGGTATCCATGGGAAGAAAAAAAATGTTTTTACACTAACATGAAGGGGACTTTGAAGGCAAGCAGTGAAATGTCATACCAATGTTTGGTCAAGATTAATTCCTAAAATGTCTGAAGGGTTGTGATAGCTGTAGCAGGTCTGAATGGAGGGAACTTTGGGGTCCTCCGCTGGCCATATAACAAAATTACACCCCAGGCCTATACAGTTCTATATCAACCTGTAAACTCAGATCATGACTGATTTAGGCCCTCTACACCAGATGAGGCAGACAGCGCAAACGATCTGACCTTTGTTCAAATAGTATTTGAAATCTTTCAAATACTTTAAGCGTTTGCTTTAGCTTGCCAGGTGGGTAGGGTTTGCTCTTTTGAGACTTTTCTATAGGTCGTTATCAATAACATGTTACAATAAGGTTCAGAGCGCTCGATTTGCCTTCTGGGGGGCAAGGAGACCCCAGCTCCGCTAAAACGATTGACAACTGCGTGCCGTTTTCAAGGGATTGTTAAATAAATGTTAACACATTTAGCACTATCACCAGAGTTATACAACAAGTAAATGCATGTATTTTATGATCAGTAAACATCTATATTGATCATGTAATTTCAGATACGTGAGGGTAGCCTCACGATATCTCTCAATATTGGCCACCATTAAGTTGATATTTTAGTGATATACAATACAAGTGTACTGTACCTGACAAATATGAGTGGTTTAGGTTAATTTCTTATTTTTGGCTCTGCCTGTCAAGCAGCAGAAGTGCGCATTTTGTGTGTATAGATGGACTGGCAGATCAGTTTTTAACTTCAGTTCTGAAAGATGTCAAAGTCCATTCGATTTAAAAAAATTGTAATAGGCATTTGCATTGTACCATTACGCATGAACAAGCGCTTCACTTCCGTCAGATCACACATTAAAACTGTTATTTTTGTGAATGAGGAGTACCTGCACCTTTCTGTCTCCTTTTGAAACATGTTTTTTTTCTTCTTCTCCAAGAGATACGTGAAACTCTACTTTGGATGCGTGCGTAAATGTTCTGTTCAATTTCCCGATCCAAACCATGTTTTCTCTGCCGCCTCAGGCTCATGAATCAAAGATGAGGCAATAGATGCAATGTGTTACCACCAGGGAGAGCACAATCTCCAGTTCATAGATATGTAAATTCATAGAAGTTATTTTTGACTATAGTGCAGAATAAAAACGCGTTATTTATATATTTAAAACTCCAATTGGAGCTGCATAATTTTCGAGCTATGAATTGATTTAATTGCATATTTGCTTCATTATATCATCATAGTCCATCTCTAAAATTAATTAATTTAATCATGCTTTTACATTATACATTTTGTATGGCTATTATTTTAGTTTACATGTGGCAAAGCTATTTCTTGACAACAACAAAAAACACGCTAAAAGAGCAACAGCTTGCTGCTTAGTGTGGCTACTCAACAGGTCCTATTCAAGGCCGAGGTGTGGACAGCATCCTCTCCTCATCCTCCCTCAGACACAAAACAATTTCAAAATACTGGGTTTTGTGCATATTTGTGCGCATTCGAAGCGAGACACGTAGGCTATTCTAAATAAAAAAAGAGTATAATATAATCCATTTTAGAATTAAGGCGATACGCGGATAAATAAAATCGTGCATGCATTATCTTGATATCTTATAGCCTGTAGAAAGTGCTCATAAATTAGATAAAATAAAGAATTACGAATCGAATGAGAAAGGATGTCACCACAGAAACACTGAGAGGATAATGTTGGAGGGCCACGGAAACATCGACTGATTGGTTCTGTATCGGGTTCCATATGAGTGGGTCAGATGTTGTTGATGGCTCCACCCTGCTACCTGTAAATCTCCCTAGCCATCTTCCTAACAGATCTGACAGGCAGCCGCAGATCAGCTGGCCGCCGCTGAAGCAAGAAGAGGAGGACAAGAAGCCAATGGAAAGCGTTATCGCACATCTTTTCTGAAAGGGAATAAATGAGAAAACTGCGGGCATAAAGAGAGAAAGTAGTATTCAACAGCTAGCGAGAGCGCTAAATGGACCAGAAGTAACGGACCCAGAAGGCGGCGGTTGGTCCTCAACAAAGGTTGAGTTTTGTGAGCGACGGCTACCATCCATCGGCTTTACGCTATTCGGTTACCAGATGAAGGAACCTGCACGACAGGTCGCGCCAAGATAATCGCTGCATTTCCTGGAAATATTGAACTGTTACATCAGAAGAAACAAGCAAAGAAGAAATATTTCCCATATGGAATTAAATACAGGAGTTGTAAAGAAATATCAGATTTTACATACAATTCGCATTTAGATATGTCTTCTTTTACGATGTGTGAATGACTGCTGTTAGTGGAACTATCACATCCTGTCATTTGTAGTGAAGTTTGCGCGTAACAGGTCGCTGAGAACACAACATTTACATAGAAGAAGGACTGATGAAAACGGACGGGGCAGAGTAGAGGAAGAAGGGTGTTAGTTAGTTCAAGAGATATGGCTGAATTGTGGGGTAGGGGGCACTTGCTGGAACTACTCAAAGAGTCTGGATGCTAGTTCTAGAACATGGCAACCTATCCCTGGGCATCGGTAGCCTCAGAATAATGCCTAAAGGTAAACACAGTTACTATCCGGACTCTCCCTCTATCCGCATATCCAAGATGGATGTGATCATCCCGTTCTCCCCAGATGTGCCCTGTGATAGCAACGGCCAGCGCATGTGGTGGGCTTTCCTTGCCTCCTCCATGGTCACGTTCTTTGGGGGCCTCTTCATCATTCTGCTCTGGAGAACTCTCAACTACCTGTGGACCGTCTGCTGCCACTGTAACAGCAAAAAGAAGGTTGGTCATATCCACGTGCCCACAGCACATTTCCAATGCATTCATATCTTGTGACAGAAATTAACGATTGTCTGTGTTGTTATTTTAGTGTGGTACTGTGGCTTCATACCATTTGGATTCAGGATTGGGTATTTTCTTATTTGCTATAGGCCTATGAGACTGACAGACCCTGTGCAACAATGTTTCCCCACCAAAAATAACTGAGCAACATTGTTTCCTTTCCCCCCAAATGAAACAATAACAGTTATAGCCCTTAACACAGTTATAACACCTACTTAACATTGTCACCCTCGAAGCATCGTTACCCATCGCTCCACAAAAGCAGCGGCCCTTACAGAGCTAGGGAAACAACTACTTGCGTGCATGTTCTAAGAGCGAGTGACGTCACCGATTGAAACGCTACTAGCACGCACCGCTAACTAGCTAGCCATTTCACACCGGTTACATAGGACACTATTTTTTTTTTAGGCCATATTTTGTCTAATGTTGGCTGAGAATGAAAAAACCCCCACAGAAGTATCACTTACAACCATGTGTCATCTCATTATCTCAAATTACATGAGCAGGTTTATAGCCAAAGCAACTTGTTAAGGCCGTTGACACCTGTAGGCCTGTCATGTAGGCCTGCTTAAACCCTTGCCATAACCCTAACCTTAACCCGTAACCCTAACCCAAACCCTAAACCTAACCACCAACCACTTACCCTAACCCTAATTCTAACCCTAATTGTAACCCTAACCTTAAACCTAACCCCTAAGCTTAAAATAGCCTTTGTACTCATGGGGAGGTGGGAAATGTCCACACGAGGGATACTTTTCCTTGTTTTACTATCCTTGTGGGGACTTTGTGGGATTTTAAGTCACCACAAGGATAGAGGGACCAACACACACACACACACACACACACACACACACACACACACACACACACACACACACACACACACACACACACACACACACACACACACGGTTGGCAGACTTCCATCAGTCAGTCAGGAATAGTGCTAGCTGGAACAGTGCTGCTGCTGCTATTACACAAGTCTAGCGTTGTTGTCTGTCAATGAGACATTCTTCAAATGCATCATCAGTTGCTAGCACCATACCGTGTGTTGCTATAGTGATCAAGGCCTAGATTCAATCAGATCAAGCGTTAACCGGCGATAGCAGACACCCGCATAGCGGATGTTTTTGCCGGTGTCGGAGGTGGAACTGCGTTGGAGCCGTCAAATCGCTCTTGCGATCATTGTCACGAAGCCACACCCGCCCCACTCGCGTTAGAAGTTTAGAGCGAGAAAGTGTAGGCTATGTGGAAATAATATATCACTATACAGATTATAAAAATTTCTATCATCCTAATCAAGGTGTAGATTACATCTCACATTCCAGAGTTGAGATTTCTGTTAATGTAATTTCTGTAACTGTTAATGCTTTAGGTATAATGCCGGGAGCCGCTTGTTGATAGAGCCCCAAATCTCTGTAGAAATAGTTGACAAAGGTGGCACCATTGAACACCACAAGCAGTGGAATTCATCAACGAGATAGAGAGAGAGGAAGAGAGAAAGAGAGAGAGGAGAGAGAGAGAGGAAGAGAGAGAGAGAGAGAGAGAGAGGAGAGAGAGAGAGGAAGAGAGAGAGAGAGAGAGAGAGAGAGAGAGGAAGAGAGAGGAGAGAGAGACAGAGAGAGACAGAGAGAGAGAGATAGAGAGATACACTACATTACCAAAAGTATGTGGACACCTGCTCGTCGAACATCTCATTCCCAAAAAAATAATGGGCATTCATATGGAGTTGGTCCCCCCTTTCCTGCTATAACAGCCTCCACTCTTCTGTGAAGGCTTTCCACTAGATGTTGGAACATTGCTGCAGGGACTTGCTTCCATTCAGCCACAAGAGCATTAGTGAGGTCGGGCACTGATGTTGGGCGATTAGGCCCGCAGTCGGCGTTCCAAATCATCCCAAAGGTGTCCGATGGGGTTGAAGTCAGGGCTCTGTGCAGGCCAGTCAAGTTCTTCCACACTGATCTCGACAAACCATTTCTGTATTGACCTCGCTTTGTGCACGGGGGCATTGTCATGCTCAAACAGGAAAGGACCTTCCCCAAACTGTGCCACAAGGTTTTAAGCACAGAATCGTCTAGAATGTCATTGTATGCTGTAGCATTGAGATTTCCCTTCACTGGAACTAAGGGACCTAGCCTTAACCATGAAAAACAGCCCCAGACCATTATTTCTCCTCCACCAAATGTTACAGTTGGCACTATGCATTGGGCAGGTAGCGTTCTCCTGGCATCCGCCAAACCCAGATTTGTCCGTCGGACTGCTAGGTGGTGAAGCGGTGATTCATCACACCTCCAAAAAATGCGTTTCCACTGTTCCAGAGTCCATGGCGGCGAGTTTTACACCACTCCAGCCGACACTTGCCATTGCGCATGGTGATCTAGGCTTGTGTGCGCTGCTTGGCCATGGAAACCCATTTCATGAAGCTCCCGATGAACAGCTCTTGTGCTGACATTGCTTCCAGAGGCAGTCAGTCTGGAACTCGGTAGTGATGTCTTGCAACCGAGGACAGACGATTTTTACACGCTAGTATTCAGACCCCCTTGACTTTTTCTACATTGTTACGTTAAAATAGTTTTCCCCCTCATCAATCTAGACACAATACCCCATAATGACAAAGCAAAAACAGTTTTTTTGACATTTTTGCAAATTTAATTTAAAAAAAGCCAGAAATATAACATTTACATAAGTATTCAGACCCTTTACTCAGTACTTTGTTGAAGCACCTTTGGCAGTGATTACAGCCTCGAGTATTCTGGGTATGACGCTACAAGCTTGGCACACTGTATTTGGGGAGTTTCGCCCATTCTTCTCTGCAGATCCTCTCAAGCTTTGCCAGGTTGGATGGGGAGGGTTGCTGCACAGCTATTTTCAGGTCTCTCGAGAGATGTTCAATCAGGTTCAACTCCGGGGTCTTGGATGGGCCACTCAAGGACATTCAGAGACTTGTCCCGAAGCCACTCCTGTGTTGTCTTGGCTGTGTGCTTAGGGTCGTTGTCCTGTTGGAAGGTGATCCTTTCACCCAGTCTGAGGTCTGATCGCTCTGGAGCAGGTTTTCATCAGGATCTCTCTGTACTTTGCTGAGGAATACTTAAAAAAAAATAATATATATTTTAGAATAGGCTGTAACGTAACAAAATGTGGAAAAAGTCAAGGGGTCTGAATACTTTCTGAAGGCACTGTATATAGAGAGAAAGAGAAATAGATAGACAACAGAGAGAGCGGTATAGATAGATAGATAGATAGATAGATAGATAGATAGATAGATAGATAGATAGATAGATAGATAGATAGATAGAAAGTACTGTATAGTATAGTATAGTACAGTATAGTATAGCACAGTATAGTATTGTATAGTACAGAACTGTATAGTATAGTACAGAACTGTATAGTATAGTATAGTACAGTACAGGTAACAACAGATCATAGATGTGGATAGACAGTGAGTTCCTAGTTGAATCCTCCAGTGTAGTAATGATCTCCCAACCTAACGCACATTAGTGAGATGGCAAAGGGAGGGAGTACAGTCTCTCTCTCTCTCTCTCTCTCTCTCTCTCTCTCTCTCTCTGTCTCTCTCTGTCTCTCTCTCTGTCTCTCTCTCTCTCTCTGTCTCTCTCTCTCTCTCTCTCTCTCTCTCTCTCTCTCTCTCTCTCTCTCTCTCTCTGTCTCTCTCTGTCTCTCTCTCTCTCTCTCTCTCTCTCTCTCTCTCTCTCTCTCTCTCTCTCCTCTCTCTCCTCTGTCTCTCTCTGTCTCTCTCTCTGTCTCTCTCTCTCTCTCTCTCTGTCTCTCTCTCTCTCTCTGTCTCTCTCTCTCTCTCTGTCTCTCTCTCTCTCTCTCTCTCTCTCTCTCTCTCTCTCTCTCTCTCTCTCTCTCTGTCTCTCTCTCTCTCTCTGTCTCTCTCTCTCTGTCTCTCTCTCTGTCTCTCTCTCTCTCTCTGTCTCTCTCTGTCTCTCTCTCTGTCTCTCTCTCTCTCTCTCTGTTCTCTCTCTCTCTCTCTCTCTCTCTCTCTCTCTCTCTGTCTCTCTCTCTCTCTGTCTCTCTCTGTCTCTCTCTCTCTCTCTGTCTCTCTCTGTCTCTCTCTCTGTCTCTCTCTCTGTCTCTCTCTCTCTCTCTGTCTCTCTCTCTCTCTCTCTCTCTCTCTCTCTCTCTCTCTGTCTCTCTCTCTCTCTGTCTCTCTCTGTCTCTCTCTCCTCTCTCTCTTCTCTGTCTCTCTCTCTCTGAGTTATTTAAGAAAATAATCATCAGTGTATCTCATTTTGATGTATTGACTATCAATAGTAGATGAGATGACTACTACAGTATGAGCCAACACTAAGAGAACTGAACCAGTAGATGACTACTACTGTATGAGCCACACTAAGAACTGAACAGTATAGATGACTACTGTATGAGCCAACACTAGGAGACTGAACCAGTATAGATGACTACTACTGTATGAGCCAACACTAAGAGAACTGAACCAGTATAGATGACTACTACTGTATGAGCCAACATTAAGAGGACTGAACCAGTATAGTTGACTACTACTGTATGAGCCAACACTAAGAGAACTGAACCAGTATAGATGACTACTACTGTATGAGCCAACACTAAGAGAACTGACCAGTATAGATGACTACTACTGTATGAGCCAACACTAAGAGAACTGAACCAGTATAGATGACTACTACTGTATGAGCCAACACTAAGAGAACTGAACCAGTATAGATGACTACTACTGTATGAGCCAACACTAAGAGAACTGAACCAGTATAGATGACTACTACTGTATGAGCCAACACTAGAGAACTGAACCAGTATAGATGACTACTACTGTATGAGCCAACACTAAGATAACTGAACCAGTATAGATGACTACTACTGTATGAGCCAACATTAAGAGGACTGAACCAGTATAGTTGACTACTACTGTATGAGCCAACACTAAGAGAACTGAACCAGTATAGATGACTACTACTGTATGAGCCAACACTAAGAGAACTGAACCAGTATAGATGACTACTACTGTATGAGCCAACACTAAGAGAACTGAACCAGTATAGATGACTACTACTGTATGAGCCAACAGCCTGAAGATAGATGACCAGTAAGATGACAACTACTACTGTATGAGCCAACACTAAGAGACTGAACCAGTATAGATGACTACTACTGTATGAGCCAACACTAAGAGAACTGAACCAGTATAGATGACTACTACTGTATGAGCCAACACTAAGAGAACTGAACCAGTATAGATGACTACTACTGTATGAGCCAACACTAAGATACTGAACCAGTATAGATGACTACTACTGTATGAGCCAACATTAAGAGGACTGAACCAGTATAGTTGACTACTACTGTATGAGCCAACACTAAGAGAACTGAACCAGTATAGATGACTACTACTGTATGAGCCAACACTAAGAGAACTGAACCAGTATAGATGACTACTACTGTATGAGCCAACACTAAGAGAACTGAACCAGTATAGATGACTACTACTGTATGAGCCAACACTAAGAGAACTGAACCAGTATAGATGACTACTACTGTATGAGCCAACACTAAGAGAACTGAACCAGTATAGATGACTACTACTGTATGAGCCAACATTAAGAGGACTGAACCAGTATAGTTGACTACTACTGTATGAGCCAACATTAAGAGGACTGAACCAGTATAGTTGACTACTACTGTATGAGCCAACACTAAGAGAACTGAACCAGTATAGATGACTACTACTGTATGAGCCAACACTAAGAGAACTGAACCAGTATAGATGACTACTACTGTATGAGCCAACACTAAGAGAACTGAACCAGTATAGATGACTACTACTGTATGAGCCAACACTAAGAGAACTGAACCAGTATAGATGACTACTACTGTATGAGCCAACACTAAGAGAACTGAACCAGTATAGATGACTACTACTGTATGAGCCAACATTAAGAGGACTGAACCAGTATAGTTGACTACTACTGTATGAGCCAACACTAAGAGAACTGAACCAGTATAGATTACTACTACTGTATGAGCCAACACTAAGAGAACTGAACCAGTATAGATGACTACTACTGTATGAGCCAACACTAAGAGAACTGAACCAGTATAGATGACTACTACTGTATGAGCCAACACTAAGAGAACTGAACCAGTATAGATGACTACTACTGTATGAGCCAACACTAAGAGAACTGAACCAGTATAGATGACTACTACTGTATGAGCCAACACTAAGAGAACTGAACCAGTATAGATGACTACTACTGTATGAGCCAACACTAAGAGAACTGAACCAGTATAGATGACTACTACTGTATGAGCCAACATTAAGAGGACTGAACCACAACACTAAGAGAACTGAACCAGTATAGATGACTACTACTGTATGAGCCAACACTAAGAGAACTGAACCAGTATAGATGACTACTACTGTATGAGCCAACACTAAGAGAACTGAACCAGTATAGATGACTACTACTGTATGAGCCAACACTAAGAGAACTGAACCAGTATAGATGACTACTACTGTATGAGCCAACACTAAGAGAACTGAACAAGTATAGATGACTACTACTGTATGAGCCAACATAAGAGGACTGAACCAGTATAGATGACTACTACAGTATGAGCCAACACTAAGAGAACTGAACCAGTATAGATGACTACTACTGTATGAGCCAACACTAAGATAACTGAACCAGTATAGATGACTACTACAGTATGAGCCAACACTAAGAGAACTGAACCAGTATAGATGACTACTACTGTATGAGCCAACACTAAGAGAACTGAACCAGTATAGATGACTACTACTGTATGAGCCAACACTAAGAGAACTGAACCAGTATAGATGACTACTACTGTATGAGCCAACATTAAGAGAACTGAACCAGTATAGATGACTACTACAGTATGAGCCAACACTAAGAGAACTGAACCAGTATAGATGACTACTACTGTATGAGCCAACACTAAGAGAACTGAACCAGTATAGATGACTACTACTGTATGAGCCAACATTAAGAGGACTGAACCAGTATAGTTGACTACTACTGTATGAGCCAACACTAAGTGAACTGAACCAGTATAGATGACTACTACTGTATGAGCCAACACTAAGAGAACTGAACCAGTATAGATGACTACTACTGTATGAGCCAACACTAAGAGAACTGAACCAGTATAGATGACTACTACTGTATGAGCCAACACTAAGAGAACTGAACCAGTATAGATGACTACTACTGTATGAGCCAACACTAAGAGAACTGAACCAGTATAGATGACTACTACTGTATGAGCCAACATTAAGAGGACTGAACCACAACACTAAGAGAACTGAACCAGTATAGATGACTACTACTGTATGAGCCAACACTAAGAGAACTGAACCAGTATAGATGACTACTACTGTATGAGCCAACACTAAGAGAACTGAACCAGTATAGATGACTACTACTGTATGAGCCAACACTAAGAGAACTGAACCAGTATAGATGACTACTACTGTATGAGCCAACACTAAGAGAACTGAACAAGTATAGATGACTACTACTGTATGAGCCAACATAAGAGGACTGAACCAGTATAGATGACTACTACAGTATGAGCCAACACTAAGAGAACTGAACCAGTATAGATGACTACTACTGTATGAGCCAACACTAAGATAACTGAACCAGTATAGATGACTACTACAGTATGAGCCAACACTAAGAGAACTGAACCAGTATAGATGACTACTACTGTATGAGCCAACACTAAGAGAACTGAACCAGTATAGATGACTACTACTGTATGAGCCAACACTAAGAGAACTGAACCAGTATAGATGACTACTACTGTATGAGCCAACATTAAGAGAACTGAACCAGTATAGATGACTACTACAGTATGAGCCAACACTAAGAGAACTGAACCAGTATAGATGACTACTACTGTATGAGCCAACACTAAGAGAACTGAACCAGTATAGATGACTACTACTGTATGAGCCAACATTAAGAGGACTGAACCAGTATAGTTGACTACTACTGTATGAGCCAACACTAAGTGAACTGAACCAGTATAGATGACTACTACTGTATGAGCCAACACTAAGAGAACTGAACCAGTATAGATGACTACTACTGTATGAGCCAACACTAAGAGAACTGAACCAGTATAGATGACTACTACTGTATGAGCCAACACTAAGAGAACTGAACCAGTATAGATGACTACTACTGTATGAGCCAACATTAAGAGGACTGAACCAGTATAGATGACTACTACAGTATGAGCCAACACTAAGAGAACTGAACCAGTATAGATGACTACTACTGTATGAGCCAACACTAAGATAACTGAACCAGTATAGATGACTACTACAGTATGAGCCAACACTAAGAGAACTGAACCAGTATAGATGACTACTACTGTATGAGCCAACACTAAGAGAACTGAACCAGTATAGATGACTACTACTGTATGAGCCAACACTAAGAGAACTGAACCAGTATAGATGACTACTACTGTATGAGCCAACATTAAGAGAACTGAACCAGTATAGATGACTACTACAGTATGAGCCAACACTAAGAGAACTGAACCAGTATAGATGACTACTACTGTATGAGCCAACATTAAGAGAACTGAACCAGTATAGTTGACTACTACTGTATGAGCCAACACTAAGAGAACTGAACCAGTATAGATGACTACTACTGTATGAGCCAACACTAAGAGAACTGAACCAGTATAGATGACTACTACTGTATGAGCCAACACTAAGAGAACTGAACCAGTATAGATGACTACTACTGTATGAGCCAACACTAAGAGAACTGAACCAGTATAGATGACTACTACAGTATGACTGGAACACTAGCTAGGAGTTGGTTAAAGAGAGACTGAAACACTACGTAATAAGGAGTAATCCTGCGACTTCTCTGAACCATGTCGAACCAAAGGAACGAACCGTGTGCCATCCATCTCTCCCTCCCTTCTGCTCTCTCCTCTTTTGCATTTCTCTCACTCACTCGCTCCTGTCATTTCTCTCTTCCTCAACCCCCCCCCCCCCCAATAATCACGCACCCACACACAAAGATGTAATGTCAAACAGTTGCCAGGAAACAAATGTAATGTCAGTCAGTCGCCAGGCAACAGATTTATGTCAGTCAGTCGACAGGCAACAGATGTAATGTCTGTCAGTTATCAGGCAACAGATGTAATGTCAGTCAGTATCCAGGCAACAGATGTAATGTCAGTCAGTCAACAGGTAACAGATGTAATGTCAGTCAGTCGACAGGCAACAGATGTAATGTCAGTGAGTCGGCAGGCAACAGATGTAATGTCAGTCAGTCGACAGGCAACAGATGTAATGTCAGTCAGTCGACAGGCAACAGATGTAATGTCAGTCAGAAGCCAGGCAACAGATGTAATGTCAGTGAGTCGGCAGGCAACAGATGTAATGTCAGTCAGTCGACAGGCAACAGATGTAATGTCAGTCAGAAGCCAGGCAACAGATGTAATGTCAGTGAGTCGGCAGGCAACAGATGTAATGTCAGTCAGTCGACAGGCAACAGATGTAATGCCAGTCAGTCGACAGGCAACAGATGTAATGTCAGTCAGAAGCCAGGCAACAGATGTAATGTCAGTCAGAAGCCAGGCAACAGATGTAATGTCAGTCAGTCACCAGGCAACAGGCACATATATGTATACTATCTGAATCTGTTTTTTGGGGGTTGCTAAGAAACAAGCAAAGTATTTCATTATAAGAGAAAACCCTTCCCTTTATGCAATTGTTTAGGCTCAGGATCTAGCTTGGGTGGCAGAGAGCCCACCCCCACCCAGTCTGTGCATGTGATTAGCATCACAAACAAAGCAGCTAGAATAGAGCAGGGGCTTTTAGCATTTCATAAATAATCTGTTCCGTTTCTCCTTGTTGTTTTTAGTTGTTTGCTCTCTCTCTTTATGAACGAGATATCTCCCCCCACCCGCCCACTCCAGTGTCCTGGAATGGGTGAGCTCTAGTTCTGGACTGTGTCCCAAATGACACCCTATTCCTTTTACAGTGCACTATTTTTGATCAGGGCCCATAAGGCCCTGGTCAGATGAAGTGCACTATATAGGGAATAGGGTGCTATTTTGGAAGCAACCGTAGATTGACTATATTCCATCCCCTCTGCCCTCGTTACCTCCTCTTTCACAGATCTGAGACAACTGGGTAGGGGTAAACAATGGGCGAGATGAGGAACAGATCTGAGACAACTGGGTAGTGGTAAACAATGGGCGAGATGAGGAACAGATCTGAGACAACTGGGTAGTGGTAAACAATGGGCAAGATGAGGAACAGATCTGAGACAACTGGGTAGTGGTAAACAATGGGCGAGATGAGGAACAGATCTGAGACAACTGGGTAGTGGTAAACAATGGGCAAGATGAGGAACAGATCTGAGACAACTGGGTAGTGGTAAACAATGGGCAAGATGAGGAACAGTACATGTTTAATAATAACAGACAGTAAAGAGATAAGGAACAGTACATGTTTAATAATAACAGACAGTAAAGAGATAAGGAACAGTACATGTTTAATAATAACAGACAGTAAAGAGATAAGGAACAGTATATGTTTAATAATAACAGGCAGTAAAGAGATAAGGAACAGTACATGTTTAATAATAACAGACAGTAAAGAGATAAGGAACAGTACATGTTTAATAATAACAGACAGTAAAAAGATAAGGAACAGTACATGTTTAATAATAACAGACAGTAAAGAGATAAGGAACAGTACATGTTTAATAATAACAGACAGTAAAGAGATAAGGAACAGTACATGTTTAATAATAACAGACAGTAAATAGATAAGGAACAGTACATGTTTAATAATAACAGACAGTTAAGAGATAAGGAACAGTACATGCTTAATAATAACAGACAGTAAAGAGATAAGGAACAGTACATGTTTAATAATAACAGACAGTAAAGAGATAAGGAACAGTACATGTTTAATAATAACATACACTAAAGAGATAAGGAACAGTTCATGTTTAATAATAACATACAGCAAAGAGATAAGGAACAGTACATGTTTAATAATAACAGACAGTAAAGAGATAAGGAACAGTACATGTTTAATAATAACATACAGTAAAGAGATAAGGAACAGTACATGTTTAATAATAACAGACAGTTAAGAGATAAGGAACAGTACATGCTTAATAATAACAGACAGTAAAGAGATAAGGAACAGTATATGTTTAATAATAACAGACAGTAAAGAGATAAGGAACAGTACATGTTTAATAATAACAGACAGTAAAGTGATAAGGAACAGTATATGTTTAATAATAACAGACAGTAAAGAGATAAGGAACAGTACATGTTTAATAATAACAGACAGTAAAGAGATAAGGAACAGTACATGTTTAATAATAACAGACACTAAAGAGATAAGGAACAGTACATGTTTAATAATAACAGACAGTAAAGAGATAAGGAACAGTACATGTTTAATAATAACAGACAGTAAAGAGATAAGGAACAGTACATGTTTAATAATAACAGACAGTAAAGAGATAAGGAACAGTACATGTTTAATAATAACAGACACTAAAGAGATAAGGAACAGTACATGCTTAATAATAACAGACACTAAAGAGATAAGGAACAGTACATGTTTAATATGAACAGACACTAAAGAGATAAGGAACAGTACATGTTTAATAATAACAGACAGTAAAGAGATAAGGAACAGTACATGTTTAATAATAACAGACAGTTAAGTGATAAGGAACAGTACATATTTAATAATAACAGACAGTAAAGAGATAAGGAACAGTACATGTGTAATAATAACAGACAGTTAAGAGAATAGGAACAGTACATGTTTAATAATAACAGACAGTAAAGAGATAAGTAACAGTACATGTTTAATAATAACAGACAGTAAAGAGATAAGGAACAGTACATGTTTAATAATAACAGACAGTAAAGAGATAAGGAACAGTACATGTTTAATAATAACAGACAGTAAAGAGATAAGGAACAGTACATGTTTAATAATAACAGACAGTAAAGAGATAAGGAACAGTACATGTTTAATAATAACAGACAGTAAAGAGATAAGGAACAGTACATGTTTAATAATAACAGACAGTAAAGAGATAAGGAACAGTACATGTTTAATAATAACAGACAGTAAAGAGATAAGGAACAATACATGTTTAAGAATAACAGACAGTAAAGAGATAAGGAACAGTACATGTTTAATAATAACAGACAGTAAAGAGATAAGGAACAGTACATGTTTAATAATAACAGACAGTAAAGAGATAAGGAACAGTGCATGTTTAATAATAACAGACAGTAAAGAGATAAGGAACAGTACATGTTTAATAATAACAGACAGTAAAGAGATAAGGAACAATACATGTTTAAGAATAACAGACAGTAAAGAGATAAGGAACAGTACATGTTTAATAATAACAGACAGTAAAGAGATAAGGAACAGTACATGTTTAATAATAACAGACAGTAAAGAGATAAGGAACAGTACATGCTTAATAATAACAGACAGTAAAGAGATAAGGAACAGTACATGTTTAATAATAACAAACAGTAAAGAGATAAGGAACAGTACATGTTTAATAATAACAGACAGTAAAGAGATAAGGAACAGTACATGTTTAATAATAACAGACAGTAAAGAGATAAGGAACAGTACATGTTTAATAATAACAGACAGTAAAAAGATAAGGAACAGTACATGTTTAATAATAACAGACACTAAAGAGATAAGGAACAGTACATGTTTAATAATAACAGACAGTAAAGAGATAAGGAACAGTACATGTTTAATAATAACAGACAGTAAAGAGATAAGGAACAATACATGTTTAAGAATAACAGACAGTAAAGAGATAAGGAACAGTACATGTTTAATAATAACAGACAGTTAAGAGATAAGGAACAGTACATGTTTAATAATAACAGACAGTAAAGAGATAAGGAACAGTACATGTTTAATAATAACAGACAGTAAAGAGATAAGGAACAGTACATGTTTAATAATAACAGACAGTAAAGAGATAAGGAACAGTACATGCTTAATAATAACAGACAGTTAAGTGATAAGGAACAGTACATGTTTAATAATAACAGACAGTAAAGAGATAAGGAACAGTACATGTTTAATAATAACAGACAGTAAAGAGATAAGGAAGAGTACATGTTTAATAATAACAGACAGTAAAGAGATAAGGAACAGTACATGTTTAATAATAACAGACAGTAAAGAGATAAGGAACAGTACATGTTTAATAATAACAGACAGTAAAGAGATAAGGAACAGTGCAACCATGGCCCCATCCATTCCATCTGTAATCAATGTGCATCACTGCTGGGTGACTCAGACTGTCTAGAGATGTGGAGGGAGGAGTGAGGAGGAGAGAGGGGGGAGGAGGAAGGAAGGGGGAGGTTGGAGGGAGAGTGGACAGAGGATGGGAGGTGAGAGGAGCGGGGAGGAGGAAGGAGAGGAGAGGAAATGGGCAAGGTAGAGGGTGAAGAGAGGAGAGGAGGAGGTAGAGGAGGGATGAGAGAGGATGGAGTGTGGAGAGAAGGAGGAGGGAGGGAGGATGGATGGATGGAGGAGAGAGGAGGGTGATGGATCTGTTTGCTTCACATTTGGTCTGATCAAGTCTAGAACCATAGGACGGAGAAGAGGGTGAAGAGACAGAAGGATGAGAGAGGAGAGAGGAGGGAGGAGGGTGAAGAGACAGAATGAGGAGAGAGGAGGGTGAAGAGACAGGAGGATGAGAGAGGATAGAGGAGGGTGAAGAGACAGGAGGATGAGAGAGGAGGGTGAAGAGACAGGAGGATGAGAGAGGAGGGAGGAGGCTGAAGAGACAGGAGGATGAGAGAGGAGAGAGGAGGGTGAAGAGACAGGAGGATGAAAGAGGAGGGAGGAGGGTGAAGAGACAGGAGGATGAGAGAGGAGGGTGAAGGGTGAAGAGACAGGAGGATGAGAGAGGAGGGTGAAGGGACAGGAGAAGGAGAGAGGAGAGAGGAGGGTGAAGAGACAGGAGGATGAGAGAGGAGAGAGGAGGGTGAAGAGACAGGAGGATGAGAGAGGAGAGAGGAGGGTGAAGAGACAGGAGGATGAGAGAGGAGAGAGGAGGGTGAAGAGACAGGAGGATGAGAGAGGAGAGAGGAGGCTGAAGAGACAGGAGGATGAGAGAGGAGGGAGGAGGGTGAAGAGACAGGAGGATGAGAGAGGAGGGAGGAGGGTGAAGAGACAGGAGGATGAGAGAGGAGAGAGGAGGGTGAAGGGTGAAGAGACAGGAGGATGAGAGAGGAGGGAGGAGGGTGAAGGGACAGGAGGAGGAGAGAGGAGAGAGGAGAGAGGAGGGTGAAGAGACAGGAGGAGGAGAGAGGAGGGAGGAGGGTGAAGAGACAGGAGGAGGAGAGAGGAGAGAGGAGGCTGAAGAGACAGAATGATGAGAGAGGAGGGTGAAGAGACAGGAGGATGAGAGAGGAGGGAGGAGGGTGAAGAGACAGGAGGATGAGAGAGGAGAGAGGAGGGAGGAGGGTGAAGAGACAGGAGGATGAGAGAGGAGAGAGGAGGGTGAAGAGACAGGAGGATGAGAGAGGAGGGAGGAGGGTGAAGAGACAGGAGGATGAGAGAGGAGGGAGGAGGGTGAAGAGACAGGAGGATGAGAGAGGAGAGAGGAGGGTGAAGAGACAGGAGGATGAGAGAGGAGGGAGGAGGGTGAAGAGACAGGAGGATGAGAGAGGAGAGAGGAGGGTGAAGAGACAGGAGGATGAGAGAGGAGGGTGGAGGCTGAAGAGACAGGAGGATGAGAGAGGAGAGAGGAGGGTGAAGGGACAGGAGGATGAGAGAGGAGGGAGGAGGGTGAAGGGACAGGAGGATGAGAGAGGAGAGAGGAGAGAGGAGGCTGAAGAGACAGAATGATGAGAGAGGAGGGTGAAGAGACAGGAGGATGAGAGAGGAGGGAGGAGGGTGAAGAGACAGGAGGATGAGAGAGGAGGGTGGAGGCTGAAGAGACAGGAGGATGAGAGAAGAGAGAGGAGGGTGAAGGGACAGGAGGATGAGAGAGGAGGGAGGAGGGTGAAGGGACAGGAGGATGAGAGAGGAGAGAGGAGGGTGAAGAGACAGGAGGATGAGAGAGGAGGGTGAAGGGACAGGAGAAGGAGAGAGGAGGGAGGAGGGTGAAGAGACAGGAGGATGAGAGAGGAGAGAGGAGGGTGAAGAGACAGGAGGATGAGAGAGGAGGGAGGAGGGTGAAGAGACAGGAGGATGAGAGAGGAGAGAGGAGGGTGAAGAGACAGAAGGATGAGAGAGGAGGGAGGAGGGTGAAGAGACAGGAGGATGAGAGAGGAGAGAGGAGGCTGAAGAGACAGGAGGATGAGAGAGGAGGGTGAAGGGACAGGAGGAGGAGAGAGGAGGGAGGAGGCTGAAGACACAGGAGGATGAGAGAGTAGGGAGAATGCGGGAAGAGACAGGAGGATGAGAGAGGAGAGAGGAGGGTGAAGAGACAGGAGGATGAGAGAGGAGGGAGAATGGGGGAAGGAGAAGGGATGGAGGGATGGAGGGAGGAGGAGAGGGGGCGATCTGTTTGATTCACATCTGGTGACTGGTCTACCAAACGGATCAGACCTCCAACCATGTACACACACAGTCCCATGTACACAGTACAGGCATGTCCTAACACTGGCACACTGTCTTAGTGATACTCAATATGTTGCGTATTGTTGATACACCACACATGCAACCATCTGAAGAGAGACTTTAGCTCAAAACCCTGAAGCCTGTTAATCAAAATGACTGGAGCTGTGCTGAGATTTATTCCAAATTTAAACCTACAATAAACCCTGAAGCCTGTTAATCAAAATGACTGGAGCTGTGCTGAGATTTAATCCAAATTTAAACCTACAATAAACCCTAAAGCCTGTCAATCAAAATGACTGGAGCTGTGCTGAGATTTAATCCACATTTAAACCTACAATAAACCCTGAAGCCTGTTAATCAAAATGACTGGTGCTGTATTGAGATTTAATCCAAATTCAAATCTACAATACACCCTAAAGCCTGAGATTTAATCCAAGTTTAAATCTACAATAAACCCTAAAGCCTGTTAATCAAAATGTCTGGAGCTGTGCTGAGATTTAATCCACATTTAAACCTACAATAAACCCTAAAGCCTGCCAATCAAAATGACTGGTGCTGTATTGAGATTTAATCCAAATTCAAATCTACAATAAACCCTAAAGCCTGAGATTTAATCCAAGTTTAAATCTACAATAAACCCTAAAGCCTGCCAATCAAAATGACTGGAGCTGTGCTGAGATTAAATCCACATTTAAACCTACAATAAACCCTAAAGCCTGTTAATCAAAATGACTGGAGCTGTGCTGAGATTAAATCCAATTTAAACCTACAAAGCTTTTTATAGATATAGTATGGCAGTCAAATCAATGGTCATACAATAAGGAAATCCTGGTACAGTAACAGTGCTAAACACAAATCGAAAAAATACCAATGATCAACAAGTGAGTTGTTTATTAGTACTAATTTCAGTACCTAATTTCACTGGCCATGTCTGTTTTCTATACCATATATTAAAATAGATTAAACTGTAGCTGAGAGAGGAAGAGGGAGAGATTGCGTTTGACAGTTAAATTCTTACGTGGAAAGAGTTAGGGCTCTATTCAATCTGTTTCGATTGAAACGTAAAGATAATTTCCAATATGCAGCGTTTACCGTGAAACGCGTGAACATTGCCTTTACATTTCAATTGGGCTTTAGCGCTGAATTTCCCACGATACAGATTGAATACAGCCCTTATTCTAATTATCTGTGAACGATGTGAGGTATTCTGAAACTGTCAAGGTGTGCTGTATGTGGAAGGTGCGGGAATCAGGCGCAGGACACAGAAGCTTCGTACAACAGTCTTTAGTGATCAAAATACGAGCAAAGGTGCCCGGAGACGAGCGATACGCACACATGCGTAAACAAACAGGAAAAATGTATAAGCGCACAGAAAGTGCGAAAACCTCTCCTAACACACAAGGAGGGAAAACAAAACCAACACGACGACAGGACGCTCAATAACACACAACACATGACTAACAAAATGAGAACTTATAGGACACATAATCAACGCTAACTAACCACAGGTGTACAACAATCAGACAAAAGCAAACGAACACAGAAACATACAACGGTGGCAGCTAGTACTCTGGGGACGACAACCGCCGAAACCTGCCCGAGCAAGGAGGAGGAGCAGCCTCGGCAGATTCCGTGACAGTACCCCCCCCTTGACGCGCGGCTCCAGCCGTGCGCCGACCCCGGCCTCGGGGACGACCAGGAGGACGCGGTGCAGGGCGCGTAGGGTGACTACGGTGGAACTCAGTCAGGAGAGACGGGTCTAGGATGTCCCTCCTCGGCACCCAGCACCGCTCCTCCGGGCCGTACCCCTCCCACTCCACAAGATATTGGAGACCCCCCATCCGACGTCTCGAATTCAAGATGGACCGAACTGTGTACGCCGGAGCCCCCTCGATGTCCAATGGGGGCGGAGGAGTCTCTGCTATCTCACCTTCCTGGAGTGGACCAGCTACCACCGGCCTGAGAAGAGACACATGGAACGAGGGGTTAATATTCTTATACTCAATAGGTAGTAGTAACCTGTAACACACCTCGTTCAATCTCCTCAGGACTTTAAAGGGCCCTACAAACTGCCGACCCAGCTTCCGGCAGGGCAGGCGGAGGGGTAGGTTTCTGGTCGAGAGCCAGACTCGATCTCCAGGTGCGTACACCAGCCCCTCACTGCGGTGGAGATCGGCGCTCGCTTTTTGTCGACGGATGGCCCGCTGCAGATGGACGTGTGCAACGTTCCACGTCTCCTCCGAGCGCCTTACCCACTCATCCACCGCAGGGGCCTCGATCTGGCTCTGATGCCACGGTGCCAGAACCGGCTGGTAACCTAACACACATTGGAAAGGGGTTAGGTTGGTGGAGGAGTGGCGAAGAGAATTCTGGGCCATCTCTGCCCAGGGAATATACCTCGCCCACTCCTCCGGCCGGCCCTGGCAATACGACCTCAGAAACCTACCCACATCCTGGTTCACACGTTCTACCTGCCCATTACTCTCCGGATGGTACCCCGAGGTAAGGCTCACCGAGACCCCCAGGCGCTCCATGAACGCTCTCCAAACGCGGGAGGTGAACTGGGGACCTCGATCAGACACTATATCCTCGGGTACCCCGTAATGCCGGAAGACGTGGGTGAATAGTGCCTCAGCGGTCTGCAAGGCAGTGGGAAGACCTGGCATTGGGAGAAGACGACAGGCTTTAGAAAACCGATCCACAACGACCAGTATGGTGGTATTACCCTGCGAGGGGGGAAGGTCTGTCACAAAGTCCACCGAGAGGTGAGACCAGGGTCGTTGTGGAACAGGCAGGGGTTGTAACTTACCCCTGGGCAGATGTCTGGGCACCTTACACTGGGCGCACACCGAACAGGAGGAGGCATAAACCCTCACATCCCTGGCTAACATTGGCCACCAGTACTTAGCGCTAAGGCAGTGCACTGTCCGGCCAATACCTGGATGTCCAGAGGAGGGTGACGTGTGAGCCCAATAAATAAGCCGATCCCGAACCTCGAGCGGAACGTACGTCCGACCCACCGGACACTGTGGAGGGCTAGGGTCGGTACGCAACGCCCGCTCGATCTCAGCATCGACCTCCCACACTACCGGTGCCACTAGACACGACTCCGGCAGTATGGAAGTGGGCACAATGGACCTCTCCTCTGTGTCATACCGCCGGGACAGGGCGTCTGCCTTACCGTTCTGGGACCCAGGGATGTACGTGATTTTAAATACAAACCGGGTTAGAAACATGTTCCACCGAGCCTGGCGAGGGTTCAGTCTCCTAGCTGCCCGAATGTACTCCAGGTTACGGTGGTCAGTCAAAATGAGAAAAGGGTGTTGAGCCCCCTCAAGCCAATGCCTCCACACCTTTAGAGCTTGAACCACGGCTAACAGCTCCCTGTGTCCTACGTCATAATTCCGCTCCGCCGGGCTGAGCTTTTTAGAGTAGAAGGCACAGGGGCGGAGCTTAGGTGGCGTACCGGACCGTTGTGATAGCACGGCCCCTATACCGGCCTCAGACGCGTCTACCTCTACCTGAAATGGTAAGGCGGGATCCGGATGCGCAAGCACTGGAGCCGAGGTAAACAGGGCCTTCAGTCTCCCAAATGCCCTGTCCGCCTCCGCTGACCACTGCAATCACACCGGACCCCCCTTCAGAAGAGACGTTATGGGAGCTGCCACCTGTCCAAAACCCCGGATAAACCTCCGGTAGTAATTCGCAAACCCCAAGAACTGCTGCACCTCTTTCACGGTGGTTGGGGTTTGCCAATTACGCACGGCTGACACCCGGTCAACCTCCATCTTCACCCCTGACGCGGATAACTGATAACCCAGAAAGGAGACTGACTCCTGGAAAAACAGACATTTCTCTGCCTTGACATACAGGTCGTGCTCCATCAGCCTACCCAATACACGACGCATCAGGGCTACATGCTCGTCTCGGGTAGGCGAGTAAACCAGGATGTCATCTATGTACACAACCACACCCTGCCCCTGCATGTCCCTGAAAATCTCATCCACGAAGGATTGGAAGACTGAAGGAGCATTCATCAACCCGTATGGCATGACGAGATACTCGTAATGACCCGAGGTGGTACTAAATGCCGTTTTCCATTCATCGCCCTCCCTAATGCGCACCAAGTTATACACGCTCCTGAGATCCAGTTTCGTGAAGAAACGGGCTCCGTGCAAAGACTCCGTCATGGTCGCAATCAGAGGGAGTGGATAACTGTACTTCACAGTGATCTGATTGAGACTACGGTAATCTATGCACGGGCGCAACCCTCCATCCTTTTTCTTCACAAAAAAGAAGCTCGAGGACGCAGGAGAAGTGGAGGGCCGTATGTATCCTTGTCTTAGAGATTCGGCTATGTAAGTTTCCATAGCCCTCTTTTCCTCTTGGGACAGAGGATACACATGGCTCCGCGGAAGCGCTGCTCCTGCCTGGAGGTCTATCGCACAATCCCCCTGTCTATGAGGAGGCAAACGCGTCGCCCTCGATTTACTAAAGACAAGTGCCAAATCTTCATACTCAGTGGGAATGCGCAGTGAGGACACCTGGTTTGGACTCTCCACCGAGGTCGCCCCCACGGAAACACCCAAACATCTCCTCTCACACTGGGCAGACCACTCCTTGAGAGCCCTCTCTTGCCACGAAATAGAAGGATCATGGGTACTCAACCAGGGAATTCCCAGCACCACCGGATACGCAGGAGAGTCGATAAGATATAGCTGGATAGTCTCCTCATGACCCCCCTGCGTACACATCCTAAGTGGCGCTGTGACTTCCCTGATCAAACACGATCCCAACAGACGGCTATCTAGGGCATGAACAGGAAATGGGATGTCAACAGGAAGTAGGGGAATCCCTAATTCTAAACAAAATTTACGATCAACAAAATTCCCAGCTGCGCCTGAATCTACTAGCGCCTTATGCTGGGAATGAGGTGCAACCTGTGGAAATCGCACAGGTATACAGAAGTGCACAACAGAGAGCTCTGGGTAAGTGGGACGCCTACTCACCTGGAAGGACTCCCCAGTGCAGGGCCTGCCGTCCTCTCTCCTAGGAGACCCTCCCCAACACCTGGCCGCGGTGTGTCCTCCACGGCCACAGTTGGTGCAGGGGATGGCCCCCCTCGTGCTCCTTCCCCTCTTCTCTCTAGCGCCAGCACCCCCGAGCTCCATAGGGCTCGGCTCGGAGGTGCTGGAGGGTGGAATGGACGAACCCCACTCGGAACGTCCGCGGGTGACCAGCAGGGTGTCCAGCCGGATGGACATGTCCACCAACTGGTCGAACGTGAGACTGGTATCCCTGCAGGCCAGCTCTCGACGGACGTCCTCCCGAAGACTACAACGATAATGATCGATGAGGGCCCGCTCATTCCACCCTGCGTCAGCCGCTAGAGTCCGGAACTCCAGTGCAAATTCCTGGGCGCCCCTCCTCCCCTGCCGGAGGTAGAATAGACGCTCCCCTCGCCGCTTTCCCCTCAGGTGGATGGTCGAACACAGCCCGGAAGCGGCGGGAGAACTCCGCGTATGTGATCGTGGCGGCGTCTATCCTCCTCCATTCAGCGTTGGCCCACTCCAACGCCTTGCCGGTGAGACAGGAGATGAGGGCGGAAACGCTCTCGTGTCCCGAGGGCGCCGGGTGTACGGTGGCCAGGTATAGTTCCACCTGCAGGAGGAATCCCTGACACCCGGCAGCGGTACCATCATACGCCCTCGGGAGCGAGAGCCGAATCCCACTGGGTTCCGGAGCTTGGATGGGCGGACTGGCCGATGGTGATGGCAAGGTAGGGGGAGATGTGGGTGCCCCTCTGTTCTCCCATCGGTGCAGAGTGTTTATTACGTCCTGAAGGGCGGTCCCGATGCGGTTGATCTGGTCGTTCTGCTCGCGGACGCGCTCCTCCAGGGACTCGGACGCTAGTGCTGCTCCTGCTGATTCCATCTTGGTGTGTTATTCTGTCAGGAGTGCTGTATGTGGAAGGTGCGGGAATCAGGCGCAGGACACAGAAGCTTCGTACAACAGTCTTTAGTGATCAAAATACGAGCAAAGGTGCCCGGAGACGAGCGATACGCACACATGCGTAAACAAACAGGAAAAATGTATAAGCGCACACAAAGTGCGAAAACCTCTCCTAACACACAAGGAGGGAAAACAAAACCAACACGACGACAGGACGCTCAATAACACACAACACATGACTAATAAAACGAGAACATATAGGACACATAATCAACGCTAACTAACCACAGGTGTACAACAATCAGACAAAAGCAAACGAACACAGAAACATACAACGGTGGCAGCTAGTACTCCGGGGACGACGACCGCCGAAACCTGCCCGAGCAAGGAGGAGGAGCAGCCTCGGCAGATTCCGTGACAGAAACTCCTGCATCTTATTTAAGTTATGCCTAGGTGAGTTGAAAAAGATTAAGGCAATGTTCAAGTTTAGGAGTTACAGAAGAGTAATACTATTATGAGTATAGCACTAAGCAGTCTGAAGGAGTTTGTAATTAATTAACTGGAGAACATTTTTTATATTGCATTTATTGGACCTTAGCCCAAATGGTGGTAATAACAGTTACTTTAATATGACCATTTTATTTTTTGGGAGACTCTTCCTTTATCTTTTAGTTTCATTTATACTTGAGATCTTGTGACATGTGTAGTAATACGTTTTTGAATAATGCAAAGACAAGGGACACGTTTCTATTCCAGTTGAATGTCTCCTTCCTTTGAGAAATGACGCTGAGGGATCCAGGGAGGATGTATCTACTGTCTGATGTGGTAAAGCCTAGATTTAGGCTGGATGAAAGCGTAACCTAAATTTAGAAGAATGCATAATGCATCACATCATCAGAAAACCGATAATTGACACAGCCAGCGCTGTTACAGTGGTTGATGATGTATAGTGTTACTATAATAGGCTGTTCAAAATTGCGGTTTAATGTTCAATTAATGTGTTATTAATTAAAAAAATTTACGCGAACAATAATGATAAAAAAAAACGTAATGTGTTCATTCCATGGCTTTCATCAATGCAAAATTGACATCAGAACTGCAAAAACTGCAGAAAAAACACGTACTGTACATACCTGAGAACAAGCAACTGCATATTGGCTTAGACTCCTGAGTGGCGCAGTGGTCTAAGGCACTGCATCGCAGTGCTAACTGTGCCACTAGAGATCCTGGTTCGAATCCAGGCTCTGTCGCAGCCGGCCGCGACCGGGAGACTCATGGGCGGCGCACAATTCGTCCAGGGTAGGGGAGGGAATGGCCGGCAGGGATGTAGCTCAGTTGATAGTGGGTTCATTTCCCACGGGGGGCCAGTATAAAAAAATATGTATTCACTAACTGTAAGTCGCTCTGGATAAGAGCGTCTGCTAAATGACTAAAATGTAAAATGTATTGTCCATACATGACTAGCCCTTTCCACTGACAAGAACAAATGGCCTGAAACAAGAAATTGTCAATTTCCTAAGAAATACTAACAACAGGTGGATCCATACCCATCCTTACATGAAAAAAAAAACTCAAAACGAGATACAATAAATATTTATTTTTACATCAACAAATAAAATAGTAATTGGTAATAATATTATGCATTTTATATAGCGCAACCCATAATATTATGTCACTGACATTTCAGAATAGATTATCCCAAACAACGAGCGGGCACTCCACAGATAAAGTAGAGATGGGAGCACGCTCTCCAGAACGCCCACTGCCACGAGACACTCAAGCCGGTGAGTTGCGGTAGAACTGTGTCGTATAATTACAACATTATGTTAATTACATTACTTTTATACCGTGGTGGAAAAAGTACTCAATTGTCATACTTGAGTAAAAGTAAAGATACCTTAATAGAAAATTATTCAAGTAAAAGTGAAAGTCACCCTGTAAAATACTACTTAGAGTAAAAGTCAAAAAGTATTTGGTTTGAAATATACTTAAGTATTAAAAGTAAATGGAATTGCTAAAATGTACTTAAGTATCAAAAGTAAAAGTATAAACCATTTCAAATTCCTTATTTTAAGCAAACCAGACGGCACAATTTTCTTGTTTTTCTTATTGACAGATAGCCCTGGGCACACTCCAACACTCAGACATAATTTACAAACGAAGCATTTGTGTTTAGTGAGTCCTCCAGATCAGAGGCAGTAGGGATGACCAGGGATGTTCTCTTGATAAGTGTGTAAATTGGACCATTTTCCTGTCAAAATGTAACGAGTACTTTTGGGTGTCAGGGAAAATGTATGGAGTAAAAAGTACATTATTGTCTTTAGGAATGTAGTGAAGTAAAAGTAAAAGCTGGCAAAAATACAAATAGTAAAGTAAAGTACAGATACCCCAACAAACTTCTTAAGTAGTACTTTAAAGTATTTTTACTTAAGTACTTTACACCATTGCTTTTATATTAGAATGCATTCCTATATTAGTACATTCACACTGTCTGTTCTCCTGAGAGGCAACCTAATAGGGTTTTTAGAACTCTCCTGTGTCTGAGTGGAACTGAGATGAGCCTCTGAGATTTAAACCATGACAGTTGATTTGCGATGACTTGGTGATAAGACAACATTCCATTCCATGATTAGTGTCTGTGTGCCTGTCTGTCGGTGCCAGGGAGACCCAATCTCCAGTTTATTTATCCTATATGGAAGATGAACACTGGACTTAATCATTTGAGGGAATTACCTAGTGTTCTAGGTTACATTAGTATTTCGGTATACACAAGCAGTAAATGAACTAGAGACAGATATTTGGCTCCATGTAAATCTTGATGTCTGTTGCATGAGAGCACAATGTACGTTTTGACCCATTCCACACATCTGCTGTTTGTCATGTATTCAGAAGGATGTGTCTTTGATATAAAGGGGTCGGCAGGTAGCTTAGTGGTTAAGAGCATTTGTGCCAGTAACCGAAAGGTTGCTGGTTCTAATCCCCGAGCCGACTAGGTGAAAAATCTGTCGATGTGCCCTTGAGCAAGGCACTTAACCCTAATTGCTCCTGTAAGTCGCTCTGGATAAGAGCGTCTGCTAAATTACTAAAAAAAACAAAAAAACAAAAACAAATAATAAATAGATAAATAAAATAAAGGGCTGTAACCTCCAGGGTGATCACTGACTAACTCCATTACTGCAGTAATGAATAAAGTTAAATTGTTTTGAGGAAATCTAAAAGTCTCTCCTTTGATTAGAATAATTACCATGACAATTGTTACAAACTAAACAGTGTTTTGTTTTTTTTGGGCAAAATAAGATGACTTGAGCTAAGCATAAATGTACAGTAAAGAAACACTATTGCTAACACATACAGATGTGAGCTCTCATCTGAACATGGATAAATAGGCAACTTTAATTACACACAATAGGACTGGAATGGATTAGGCCTACCGGTAGTTCTGAGACTGCGTTGTCACAGATTCTTATTCAGGCACGTGCACAGTCAGGGCTCTACCTGTAGAACACATGCTCCTTTGGTCTTCCAGTCTCCAAAGTGCCCATTTGGGTGGCGGTATCATTTGGTGGTATAATTTTTTTGTATACATTTTTTGTCATTGTTGTTCAGAACCCATTGCCAGCCAGCAGGGCGGGTTTACAGAACGGGCACGTTTTTGAGAGGTTGGGGCCCTCGACATAGAATATGATAGAAAAACGTGTAGAATTGCAGGAAATTAGCTTTAGAAATGCAAACATTTATCTCAGCCTCATGGCAAAATGTGTAGAATTGCAGAAAATTAGCTTTAAAACTGCAAAATGTTCTCTCAGCCTCATGGCAAAATGTGTAGAATAGCAGAAAATTAGCTTTAAAACTTCAAAATGTTCTCTCAGCCTCATTGCAAAATGTGTAGAATTGCAGAAAATTAGCTTTAAAAAACTGCAAAATGTTCTCTCAGCCTCATGGCAAAATGTGTAGAATAGCAGAAAATTAGCTTTAAAACTTCAAAATGTTCTCTCAGCCTCATGGCAAAATGTGTAGAAAGCAGAAAATTAGCTTTAAAACTTCAAAATGTTCTCTCAGCCTCATGGCAAAATGTGTAGAATAGCAGAAAATTAGCTTTAAAACTTCAAAATGTTCTCTCAGCCTCAAGGCAAAATGTCAGTAAAAGCAAGAGATGAGCTATAAAACAGCACATTTTTTCCCCTCATGGGAGAAAGTGTAAAATTGCAGGACATTTGCTTTAAAACTGAAACATTTTCTCTTAGCCTCATGACAAAATGTATATATTATCATTACACAACTACTGACCACAACCACACAATGATTTCTATTAATTGATATGGTATTATAAATAGTGAATCCAGTAGAAATGAAAAGGGTAGCAGTATCTTCACATCTTGGTCCGCTAAAGGTGAGAGCAGCCATCTTTTCCCTCTGAAGATGAAGCCAGGCGGCCATCTTTGATTTATGAGGTGATCTTTTCACTATACTAATTGGTCTGAGGGATTTCTGATATCACCGCTGGCCATTTATCTCTGAACTCTACCATTTCTGACATTAACAATTCATAGAGAAAGGCTTTTTCATGCTACATTTTTAGACCTGCTCATTAACAAGCTGAGAGGATCGCAGTGTGAAGCCAATTATATGTATTTAATGCCACCATTTAACTTAACCTTCTTCATCACCTTTTAACATTACCTTTTAAGTTTTCCTTCATCACCTTCTCTTTTTTTTTACCACTCAGTCATTATCTACGCTCAGGGTACAAATTGACCAGGTGCTGTTTAAGTGTCACGTGTCAATCAAAAAGCCACTGAATGTTTTCCCGACCCTGGTTTAGAACAATGTGGAGAGAACCACTGATCAGTATCTGATATCTGAGAACTCAATTGAAGGTTCATTACCGTAGCTGTATTAGTATATACCACTTTATGACTACAACATGTCTTTTTTTTATCCTACTAAATCAATGGTTGTGAATGACGCCTCTGCTTTCGTCTATATTGAAGACAGGTTGCAGTAGACTAGATCAAAAGGGCTTCAAGCTTTACAGAGTTAATAGTACCACAAACAGTAGAGGGGAAGGTGGGGTAAGTTTAGCCAAAGGGGGTAAGTTGAGCCACCTTTGTTTCTAGGAAACCATACACAAAATTAATCAAAGAAGAAACCATATGTAAAAAGAGGTAAGCAAGTAAAATGAATTAATTTTGTTAGAGCAGGGGTAGGCAACCCTGATCCTGGAGCGCCACAGTGTTTTTGAACCAACCGACCTGGAAGAGCAGGTGCGTTTAATTTAGGCAATCACTGAACTGATCAGTTAGCTCAGTTGGTCAGGTGTGGTGTCTAGTAGGAACATGTCAAGGGCTGAGGTGTATGGTGTGTGGAAGTCAGGCGCAGGACACCGAAGCTAGTCCAACAAAGTTTACTGAAGTAATCCAAATGGCAAAATACAGAGAACGGCCTCAACAAAAAACAGAGGCGAGTAAATACGCAAACAGTGCGTAAAACAAAATGACACGAAAACAGGAACAAAACACGCAGCACAACGGACAGGCAAAAAACAACACACAATCTAGCCTAAGCAAACCAAGGAACTTATAGGACAAGTAATCAACACACAAATGGACACAGGTGTAAAAGACAGACGAAAGCAATCACACCAAGAAACATAGAGCGGTGGCAGCTAGTACTCCGGGGACGGCGAACGCCGAAGCCTGCCCGAACCAGGAGGAGGAGCAGTCTCGGCAGAATCCGTGACAGTACCCCCCCCTTGACGCGCGGCTCCAGCCGTGCGCCGACCCCGGCCTCGGGGACGGCCAGGAGGACGCGGACCCGGGCGCGTGGGATGCCCACGGTGGAACTCAGTCAGGAGGGATGGATCGAGGATGTCCCTCCTGGGCACCCAGCACCGTTCCTCCGGACCGTACCCCTCCCACTCCACGAGATACTGGAGACCACTCATCCGGCGCCTCGAGTCCAAGATGGTCCGGACCCTGTACGCCGGGGCCCCCTCGATGTCCAAAGGGGGCGGAGGGGTCTCTCCTATCTCATCTTCTTGGAGTGGGCCAGCTACAACCGGCCTGAGAAGAGACACATGGAACGAGGGGTTAATATTTTTGTACTCAATAGGTAGTTGTAACCTGTAACACACCTCGTTCAATCTTCTCAGGACTTTGAAGGGCCCCACAAACCGCCGACCCAGCTTCCGGCAGGGCAGGCGGAGGGGCAGGTTTCGAGTCGAGAGCCAGACTCGATCTCCCGGTGCGTACACCGGTCCCTCACTGCGGTGGCGATCGGCGCTCGCCTTTTGTTGACGGATGGCACGCTGCAGATGGACATGGGCAGCGTCCCACGTCTCCTCCGAGCGCCGAATCCACTCGTCCACCGCAGGGGCCTCGATCTGGCTCTCGTGCCATGGTGCCAGGACCGGCTGATAACCTAAAACACACTGGAAAGGTGTTAGATTGGTGGAGGAGTGGCGGAGAGAGTTCTGGGCCATCTCTGCCCAGGGGATGAACCTAGACCACTCCTCCGGCCGGTCCCGGCAATAGGACCTCAAAAACCTACCCACATCCTGGTTGACACGTTCAACCTGCCCATTGCTCTCTGGGTGGTACCCCGAGGTAAGGCTTACCGAGACCCCCAAGCGTTCCATGAACGCCCCCCAAACTCTGGAGGTGAACTGGGGACCTCGGTCAGACACAATATCCTCGGGGACCCCATAGTGCCGGAACACATGGGTAAATAGGGCCTCAGCGGTCTGTAGGGCAGTAGGGAGACCCGGCATTGGGAGGAGACGACAGGCCTTGGAAAACCAATCCACAACGACCAAAATGGTGGTATTCCCCTGGAAGGGGGGTAGGTCGGTCACAAAATCCACCGATAGGTGGGACCATGGTCGTTGTGGAACGGGCAGGGGATGTAACTTACCCCTGGGCAAATGTCTAGGCGCCTTACACTGGGCGCACACCGAGCAGGAGGAGACATAAACCCTCACATCCCTAGCTAACGTTGGCCACCAATATTTCACGCTAAGGCAGTGCACTGTCCGGCCAATACCTGGATGTCCAGAGGAGGGTGATGTATGAGCCCAATAAATCAGGCGATCACGAACCTCGAGCGGGACGTACGTCCGCCCCACAGGACACTCGGGGGGAGTAGGGTCGGTACGCAGTGCCCGCTCGATTTCCGCATCGACCTCCCACACCACCGGTGCCACCAAACAAGACTCCGGCAGTATGGAAGTAGGCTCAATGGACCTCTCCTCTGTGTCATACAGCCGGGACAGGGCGTCTGCCTTACCGTTCTGGGACCCTGGGATGTATGTGATCTTAAAAACAAACCGGGTCAGGAACATGTTCCACCTAGCCTGAAGAGGGTTCAATCTCCTAGCTGCCCTGATGTACTCCAGGTTACGGTGATCAGTCAGAATGAGGAAAGGGTGTTGAGCCCCCTCAAGCCAATGCCTCCACACCTTTAGGGCCTGGACTACAGCTAACAGCTCCCTGTCCCCAACGTCATAGTTTCGCTCCGCCGAGCTGAGCTTCTTGGAGTAGAACGCACAGGGGCGGAGCTTAGGTGGCGTGCTGGACCGTTGTGACAGGACTGCCCCAATGCCGGCCTCGGACGCATCTACCTCTACTTGGAATGGTAAAGAGGGATCCGGATGCGCCAGCACCGGGGCCGAGGTGAACAGGTTCTTCAGTTTGGCAAATGCCCTGTCCGCCTCAGCTGACCACTGCAACCGAACCGGACCCCCTTTAGTAAGGACGTAATGGGAGCTGCTACCTGTCCAAAGCCCCGGATAAACCTCCGGTAGTAATTAGCAAAACCCAAGAACTGCGCACCTCTTTGACAGTAGTTGGAGTTTGCCAATTACGCACGGCCGACACACGGTCTACCTCTATCTCCACACCAGACGCGGACAACCGGTAACCCAAAAATGACACGGACTCCTGGAAGAACAGGCATTTCTCTGCCTTGACATACAAGTCATGCTCCAACAGTCTTCTCAACACTCGGCGCACCAGGGCTACATGCTCGGCTCGGGTGGAAGAGTACACTAGGATGTCGTCGATGTATACTACCACACCCTGCCCATGCATGTCCCGGAAAATCTCGTCAACAAAGGATTGGAAAACTGAAGGAGCATTCATTAACCCGTATGGCATGACGAGATACTCGTAATGACCCGAGGTGGTGCTAAATGCGGTCTTCCATTCGTCCCCCTCCCTAATGCGCACCAGATTGTACGCGCTCCTGAGATCCAACTTTGTGAAGAACTGCGCTCCGCGTAATGATTCTGTCATAGTCGCAATCAGCGGAAGAGGGTAACTGTACTTAACCGTGATCTGATTGAGACTACGATAGTCAATACACGGGCGCAAACCCCCGTCCTTCTTCTTCACAAAGAAGAAACTCGAGGAAACCGGGGAAGTAGAGGACCGTATGTATCCCTGTGCCAATGACTCGGCTATGTAAGTTTCCATAGCCGCTGTCTCCTCTTGAGACAGTGGATACACACGGCTCCGCGGAAGTGCCGCTCCTGTTTGGAGATCTATCGCACAATCCCCCTGTCTATGAGGTGGTAGCCGTGTAGCCCTCGTCTTACTGAACAAAAGTGCTAGATCCTCATACTCAGGGGGAATGTGCATTGCGGGCACTTGGTTCGGACTCTCTACCGAGGTCGCCCCTAAGGAAACACCTAGACATCTCCCTACACACTGGGCAGACCACTCCATAAGAGCCCTTTGTTGCCACGCAATGGTAGGATCATGAGTGCTTAACCAGGGAAGCCCCAGCACCACGGGATACGCAGGAGAGTCAATCAGATAAAACTGAATGGTCTCCTCATGACCCCCCTGCGTCGTCATCTTAAGTGGTGCTGTGACTTCTCTGATCAGCCCCGACCCCAACGGCCGGCTGTCTAGGGCGTGAACAGGAAAGGGGGCTTCTACCGGCCGAAGGGGAATTCCTAACTTATAACAAAAAGCTCGATCAACAAAATTCCCAGCTGCACCTGAATCTACTAGCGCCTTATGCTGGGAATGAGGTGCCACCTGTGGAAATCTCACAGGTATACTCATGTGACCAACAGAGAGCTCTGGGTAAGTGGGGCGCCTACTCACCTGAAATGACTCCCCAGTGTGTGACCTGTTGTCCCCTCTCCCAGGCGACCCTCCCCAGCACCTGGCCGCGGTGTGTCCTCCACGGCCACAGTTGGTGCAGGGGATGGCCCCCCTCGGGTTCTCTCTCCTCCTCTCTCTAGCGCCAGCACCCCCGAGCTCCATGGGAACCGGCTCGGAGGTGCTGGAGGGTGGAATGGACGACCCCCACTCGGGACGTCCGCGGGTAGCCAGCAGGGTGTCTAGACGGATGGAGATGTCTACCAACTGGTCGAAGGAAAGGTTGGTGTCCCTGCAGGCCAGCTCACGACGAATGTCCTCTCGTAGACTACACCGGTAATGGTCGATGAGGGCCCTCTCATTCCACCCCGCATCCGCCGCTAGAGTCCGGAACTCCAGGGCGAACTCCTGTGCGCTCCTCTTCCCCTGTCGGAGGTGGAACAGACGCTCCCCCGCCGCCTTCCCCTCAGGTGGGTGATCGAAGACAGCCCTGAAGCGGCGGGAGAACTCCGCGTAGGTGATGGTAGCGGCGTCTATTCCCCTCCATTCGGCGTTGGCCCACTTCAACGCCTTGCCGGATAGACAGGAGATGAGGGCGGAGACGCTCTCGTACCCCGAGGGCGCTGGGTGTATGGTAGCCAGGTAAAGTTCCACCTGCAGGAGGAACCCCTGACACCCAGCTGCAGAACCGTCATATGCCCTCGGGAGCGAGAGCCGTATGCCACTGGGTTCCGGTGCTGAGAGAGGAGGACTGGCCGTTGGTGATGGGATGGTGTGAGAAGGCGTGGGCACCTCTCCAGTCACCAACCGGCGCAGGGTGTTGGACACCTCGTTCATGGCGGCCCCAAGTTGCCGGATCATGGTGTCTTGATCGCTGATCCGATCCTCCAGCGACTTGGGTGCCGCCACTGCTCCTGCTGACTCCATAACGTGGTGTGTTGTTCTGTCAAGGGCTGAGGTGTATGGTGTGTGGAAGTCAGGCGCAGGACACCGAAGCTAGTCCAACAAAGTTTACTGAAGTAATCCAAATGGCAAAATACAGAGAACGGCCTCAACAAAAAACAGAGGCGAGTAAATACGCAAACAGTGCGTAAAACAAAAAGACACAAAAACAGGAACAAAACACGCAGCACAACGGACAGGCAAAAAACAACACACAATCTAGCCTAAGCAAACCAAGGAACTTATAGGACAAGTAATCAACACACAAATGGACACAGGTGTAAAAGACAGACGAAAGCAATCACACCAAGAAACATCCGGGGACGGCGAACGCCGAAGCCTGCCCGAACCAGGAGGAGGAGCAGTCTCGGCAGAATCCGTGACAGAACACAATCCTGCAGTACCTGAGACACTCCAGGAACAGGTTTGCCTAACCCTTTGTTAGAGGTTCCATGATGCTTGTATCTAAACCAAAGTAGATCGTTTTAAGATTGTTCTATACATCAGTTTGGGGTCTCTATAAGCTACAATATGAGGTCATAGGACTACCCACCCTCTCCCCCCCCAAAAAACTGAACCAGAACTTGCACTTGACCCCCCCTCCTTTCTAGCTCTGACTCTACTTATAGTCACTTTATTGAGGAAAAATGTACTTTCTATGCCTGTGATATGTGGTTGTCCCACCTAGCTATCTTAAGATGAATGCACTAACTGTAAGTTGCTCTGGATAAGAGCGTCTGCTAAATGACTAAAATGTAAAACATTTAAATGTAAGTTGAGCCATTGGCCTTGGGGTAAGTTGAGCCAATGGCCTTGGGTTAAGTTGAGCCAATGGTTGAGCCAATGGGAAGTTGATCAAATGGAAGTGTTTTTTTCCCAGGCATAATGCAAGGTGTATCGCTGGGAAATGAGGCAACAACAGGGCCTGGCCTATGTTAAAAGTGTTAAAGGTCATGAACAGTCAAAATCATGTTTTTCATGAAACTGGATGATATTTGAAGGAAACCAGATCACAGTATGATGACCAAAGAGTTACTGGTCCCCTCCCCCATGTCAAACACTTGGATTCATTATTAAGGGGACAAGGTGACATCACCTTAACTCTAATTTTAAAACACCAATAGTAACATGATATTATCTTACCTAATTTAAATAGGTACCGCCTTGTAACCAACATCGGAGAAGGCGTGTTTGCAGAGGGGCGTGGTTTATATTGCTAGAGAGCTACTCAACTGGTGCCAAAATGTGACTGTAGGGTGTCACCCTATTTTTCCCTATCTATGGCAAAGATACTTACACTTTCATCTGTGTCTGGTGCTAGCTAGTTACTGGCTAGCTAGGTCTTCATCTGTGTCTGGTGTTAGCTAGTTACTGGCTAGCTAGGTCTTCATCTGTCTGGTGTTAGTTAGTTACTGGCTAGCTAGGTCTTCATCTGTCTGGTGTTAGCTAGTTACTGGCTAGCTAGGTCTCCATCTGTCTGGTGTTAGCTAGTTACTGGCTAGCTAGGTCTTCATCTGTCTGGTGTTAGCTAGTTACTGGCTAGCTAGGTCTTCATCTGTGTCTAGTGTTAGCTAGTTACTGGCTAGCTAGGTCTTCATCTGTCTGGTGTTAGCTAGTTACTGGCTAGCTAGGTCTTCATCTGTGTCTAGTGTTAGCTAGTTACTGGCTAGCTAGGTCTTCATCTGTCTGGTGTTAGCTAGTTACTGGCTAGCTAGGTCTTCATCTGTCTGGTGTTAGCTAGTTACTGGCTAGCTAGGTCTTCATCTGTCTGGTGCTAGCTAGTTACTGGCTAGCTAGGTCTTCATCTGTGTCTGGTGTTAGCTAGTTACTGGCTAGCTAGGTCTCCATCTGTCTGGTGTTGGCTAGTTACTGGCTAGCTAGGTCTTCATCTGTCTGGTGCTAGCTAGTTACTGGCTAGCTAGGTCTTCATCTGTCTGGTGTTAGCTAGTTACTGGCTAGCTAGGTCTTCATCTGTCTGGTGTTAGCTAGTTACTGGCTAGCTAGGTCTTCATCTGTCT
This sequence comes from Coregonus lavaretus, assembly GCF_964263955.1. Lineage (NCBI taxonomy): Eukaryota > Metazoa > Chordata > Actinopteri > Salmoniformes > Salmonidae > Coregonus > Coregonus lavaretus. The sequence goes on along the minus strand of NC_140012.1, from coordinate 42,503,205 downwards.
GGTGTTAGCTAGTTACTGGCTAGCTAGGTCTTCATCTGTCTGGTGCTAGCTAGTTACTGGCTAGCTAGGTCTTCATCTGTCTGGTGTTAGCTAGTTACTGGCTAGCTAGGTCTTCATCTGTGTCTGGTGCTAGCTAGTTACTGGCTAGCTAGGTCTTCATCTGTGTCTGGTGTTAGCTAGTTACTGGCTAGCTAGGTCTCCATCTGTCTGGTGTTAGCTAGTTACTGGCTAGCTAGGTCTTCATCTGTGTCTGGTGTTAGCTAGTTACTGGCTAGCTAGGTCTTCATCTGTCTGGTGTTAGCTAGTTACTGGCTAGCTAGGTCTTCATCTGTCTGGTGTTAGCTAGTTACTGGCTAGCTAGTTCTTCATCTGTCTGGTGTTAGCTAGTTACTGGCTAGCTAGGTCTTCATCTGTCTGGTGCTAGCTAGTTACTGGCTAGCTAGGTCTTCATCTGTGTCTGGTGCTAGCTAGTTACTGGCTAGCTAGGTCTTCATCTGTCTGGTGTTAGCTAGTTACTGGCTAGCTAGGTCTTCATCTGTGTCTGGTGCTAGCTAGTTACTGGCTAGCTAGGTCTTCATCTGTGTCTGGTGCTAGCTAGTTACTGGCTAGCTAGGTCTTCAGCCAGCATGGAACAAAAGGCGGGGAAAGGGTTGTTAAAAAGTCAACACACCCGTCAGTGCTGCTGTGAACCGCATCACAAGAGACATGCCAAACAGGAAATGTGTAAAAAAGACAGCCATCATTGATGCAATCACCAAGTTGCTTGACATAGGCATTTCAAAGAGCTGTCAGTCACAGTGAGCTCAGGAATATACATTTACATTTTAGTCATTTAGCAGACGCTCTTATCCAGAGCGACTTACAGTTAGTGAGTGCATACATTATTTTTATTATTCATACTGGCCCCCTGTGGGAATGAAACCCACAGCCCTGGCGTTGCAAACGCCATGCTCTACCAACTGAGTTACATCCCTGCCGACCATTCCCTCCCTTACCCTGGACGAATTGTACGCCGCCCCATGGGTCTCCCGGTCGCGGCCGGCTACGACAGAGCCTGGATTCAAACCAGGATATCTAGTGGCACAGCTAGCACTGCCAGTGCCTTAGACCACTGCGCCACTCGGGAGTGGTCAAACTTCCTGGTAGTTAGTCATGAGAGAAAAAGTACTCTTCAGAATGACTGTTGATTAACAAAGTACAAAGTGTTTGTTAGGTGTTAAGCCCGTGTTAAAATATGCTTAATTAAAATGATTAAAAGAAAAAAAAGCGATTGTGATTGTGTTGAATTGTGTTTTGGAAATAATGATTGACATGATTTTAAAAAGGTAGTGGTAATATTTTATTCAGTACAGAAATGTGTAGGAGGCTTAACTTACCCCATGCCCGGTGTAAGTTGTGCCAGAGACCACTTATTTTTTCTCCAAAACTACATGAATTCAGATTTTTTCCAGGGATACACAACATCCTGAAATATATATTTTTGTTAGAAAGAATACTATATTTCCCTTGACGAAGTGATGCTGAATGTACAAATTGTCTTTACTCACCCCACTCTCCCCTAATTCAAAGTCTAGCAGTGTATAGATAGAAGGCTTTACCACCTATACACATTTAGTCACACCCAATGTTCCCTCTAAGTTGCGCTCGGCCAAGCAGTGGCCCTGAGACTTCCACGCAAAATAAACATCAGCCCACAGAGAGAAGCACGAGATTGAACTTCACTCAACTTTCTAGAGCAGTGGTCACCAACCGGTCGATCGCGATCAACTGGTCGATCTCCAAGGCATTCCTAGTCAATCGCCAAACCTTGTGGCGCAGTGGTCTAAGGCACTGCATCGCAGTGCTAGCTGTGCCACTAGAGATCCTGGTTCAAATCCAGGCTCTGCTGTAGCCGGCCGCAACCGGGAGACCAATGGGGCGGCGCACAATTGGCCCAGCGTCGTCCAGGGTAGGGGAGGGAATGGCAGGCAGGGAGGTAGCTCAGTTGATAGAGCATGGCGTTTGCAACGCCAGGGTTGTGGGTTTGTTTCCCACGGGGGGCCAGTATGAAAATAATAATGTATGCACTAACTGTAAGTCGCTCTGGATAAGAGCGTCAGCTAAATGACGTAAATGTAAAAAACCCAACGATAAAGCCTTGTGGTCCTATTTTCTTTCATTAGTCTCTGGCTGTTGGCGGTAGGTGCCCTGCGTGCCGGGGAGGCAAACTGTTGCCATTCTGAACCATTTTATGTGTCTGAAGGGTATAAACTCAACCTTCCCGGCGGGCCCAGAGAGCACATCAAGCGCGCTATAGGCCTACCGCTGGCCAATCGGATGGCTCAGATTACCGTGTCTGCAGTAACGTAGCAGGCGTAAAATAAAGCTACAGCGAAGTTGATACGGTGAGATTTCACAATGTTTAAAACCACGACTAGAGAGAGAGAGAGACTGTCAACGAATACAGCAAAGAGCTGCTGTTTTTATGAGTGAGTTCATGTTTTAAGTTCTTACTCAGCACTGTCAACACTTTGTATTCAACACTTTTATAAGCCATAAAAATGCACGTTCTCCCTACTTCCACTCAGAGCTACAACCAGCACTGCAGCATTAATGAATGAGTGTATCTATAGACTTGCGTTGTTGTTATTAGCAGCTTGGGTCTTTTAATATCGAGGAATGTTTCACTTTCTCTGGTCATGGGAGTAACAACATGAATTGGTGCATGAGGTGCGACTCGAGTTTCGCCATCAGCTGGGTGACAGTGTCCCTTTTTGGTCAGTGTCAGTGGAGGAAAGGGAGAGCGGTGGGATGTTGAGAGGCGGACCATCAGTCTGCCGCTCTCTCCCTCCGCTGAGACTGACCATCAGATGCAGGCACCAGCAGCCCAGTAAAATAAAAATTCAAGCAAAGCCAATATGCAGTGATAATGTATTGGGCCTATAGCTTACTGCACAAACCTCATTGCTACAGAACTGTTTTTTAATTGGTTAATGTTGCATAGGCTTACGTTTTTGAAGTCATGTAAAAAAGAAATCTGAACGGTAGATCTTGGCTTGCATTTTGACTCAGAAAGTTATCCTAACTCAGAAAATGGTGGTGACCACTGTTTTAGAGTTTTACCTGTTAACACTATCAACGTTACCCTTTACTGTGGCAGTTGTGATCGAATCAACACAATATTAGCCACTTTCAATGCAACATACTGAGACAAAACTAACTATGCAAGATATTTTGTTGTAGGCAGAACGCATCGGAGTAGGATTCTATTGCATTGACATGCGGCATAACCAATCAGAGCTGCAGTAGGCCTATTTGCAAATAGACCATTGCCATATATGGATCTGTATGCACATTTAGTTCATATCCTTTGCTAGTTAGTGAGTTATTAGCCCAGTTATAGATCATTTGTAGTCAGCAATAGGGGAGTGACTGCTTCCTACAAGAGCACAAAACGTGTACATTTCTAGACATCATTGAAAAGCGAGTCAGGTAAAGAGCTTTTTTTTGTCTTAAAGGGGCAGTGTTTTATTTTGATACAGGCTTGAATAAGCTAAGTAGCCAATAGGCAGAGGGTAGCGTCATTTGTCTGATTCTCTGTAATGGTATGGGAATAATAATGCATTTTATTTTGTAAAGTGTTTTCTTGCATCAAACAACACAACAACATTTTCAGTCACCTCCTTGTTTGAAGGACAAGTGGATGAACAGGTTAATGTCAAGCCCTGCATGTTTTTTTTCAAAATCTCATGGAATGTAGGCCTACACCATTGGCTGCTACTGTAGGCTGAACGATAGAACATCTAGTTCCATGTTAAAATGTTATGGGATGCGTTTTCTCCATTGTTTTTGATGGTAGGCCACTCTGATAGGCCTACATTATGATCATATAGCCACAGTAGCCTACATGGCCACTGTTAAAACGGTAACTTAAAGCGGGTACAGCCTCAGTGTTCACAGTAAACGCACACCCCAAAGGCGTTTTCACAACGTACAAGTTTGCTCTCAGCAGACCAAAGATTTGCTCAGTGCCGATTTTTTTTTAGGGAAAATTGGTCACCTCCCAAGGCTTTACCACCTACAGACTCAGTCACACCCCAAGGCTTTACCACCTGCAGACTCAGTCACACCCCAAGGCTTTACCACCTGCAGACTCAGTCACACCCCAAGGCTTTACCACCTGCAGACTCAGTCACACCCCAAGGCTTTACCACCTGCAGACTCAGTCACACCCCAAGGCTTTACCACCTACAGACTCAGTCACACCCCAAGGCTTTACCACTTACAGACTCAGTCACACCCCAAGGCTTTACCACTTGCAGACTCAGTCATACCCCAAGGCTTTACCACTTGCAGACTCAGTCACACCCCAAGGCTTTACCACTTGCAGACTCAGTCACACCCCAAGGCTTTACCACCTACAGACTCAGTCACATCCCAAGGCTTTACCACTTGCAGACTCAGTCACACCCCAAGGATTTACCACTTGCAGACTTAGTCACATCCCAAGGCTTTACCACTTGCAGACTCAGTCACACTCCAAGGCTTTACCACCTACAGACTCAGTCACACCCCAAGGCTTTACCACTTGCAGACTCAGTCACACCCCAAGGCTTTACCACCTGCAGACGCAGTCATAGAAAGTATTCCCTAGTGGTTCCAGGAACAAAGACATCACATCCAGTTCCTTTTCTAACAGCGTTATCAGGTCTGTGTGTGTGACAAATGGCACCATGTTTCCTATATAGTTCACTACTACAGGCCCTGTTCAAAAGTAGTGCACTACATAAGAGATAGGATGCCATTTGGGATGCAGCCCAGTGGGAGCAGGTGCCTAACCGGACCATAGCAGGTCCCTAACCGGACCATAGTAGGTCCCTAACCGGACCATAGCAGGTCCCTAACCGGACCATAGCAGGTCCCTTGACGGACCATAGCAGGTCCCTAACCGGACCATAGCAGGTCCCTAACCGGACCATAGCAGGTCCCTAACCGGACCATAGTAGGTCCCTGGCCGGACCATAGCAGGTCCCTAACCGGACCATAGCAGGTCCCTGGCCGGACCATAGCAGGTCCCTGGCCGGACCATAGCAGGTCCCTAACCGGACCATAGCAGGTCCCTGGCCGGACCATAGCAGGTCCCTGGCCGGACCATAGCAGGTCCCTGGCCGGACCATAGCAGGTCCCTGGCCGGACCATAGCAGGACCCTAACCGGACCATAGCAGGTCCCTAACCGGACTAGAGCATGTCCCTATAGGAGATGTATCATGGTTTGTCTGGTCTGTACAGGACGCCTGGCTTGGCTCAGAGTGTGTGTGTGTATGTGTCTGCTGGTCTGTTAGAGGACACACTCACTATTACCTATTGAGCTCTGGTCAAAAGTATTGCACTAGGTAGGGAATAGAATATCATTTTGGATGCAAACTAGATTTCACAGCAGTACACTGACACTGTCAGATAATGTTGGAGTAGATTTGACTAAATATGCTGTTTTCCATTCGCAACTGTTATGGTACTTTCCTAAAAATCATCTGCAAACGATCTAAAAACACTATCAACCACAACAACAACCGCAACAACAATATCACTGCTTTTAAATGAACTGTAACTTGGTCAACAGTTAACAAACACAGGAGATCAACAGCACCTGTAACTTGGTCAACAGTAAACAAACACAGGAGAACAACAGCACCTGTAACTTGGTCAACAGTTAACAAACACAGGAGAACAACAGCACCTGTAACTTGGTCAACATTAAACAGTAAGCAAACACAGGAGAACAACAGCACATGTAACTTGGTCAACCGTTAACAGTAAACAAACACAGGAGAACAACAGCACCTGTAACTTGGTCAACAGTAAACAGTAAACAAACACAGGAGAACAACAGCACCTGTAACTTGGTCAACAGTAAACAAACACAGGAGAACAACAGCACCTGTAACTTGGTCAACAGTAAACAAACACAGGAAAACAACAGCACCTGTAACATGGTCAACAGTTAACAAACACAGGAGAACAACAGCACCTGTAACTTGGTCAACAGTAAACAAACACAGGAAAACAATAGCACATGTAACTTGGTCAACCATTAACAGTAAACAAACACAGGAGAACAACAGCACCTGTAACATGGTCAACAGTTAACAAACACAGGAAAACAACAGCACCTGTAACTTGGTCAACAGTTAACAAACACAGGAAAACAACAGCACCTGTAACTTGGTCAACAGTTAACAGTAAACAAACACAGGAGAACAACAGCACCTGTAACTTGGTCAACAGTTAGCAAACACAAGAGAACAACAGCACCTGTAACTTGGTCAACAGTTAACAAACACAAGAGAACAACAGCACCTGTAACTTGGTCAACAGTAAAAAAAACTGAGGAAAACAACAGCACCTGTAACTTGGTCAACAGTTAACAGTAAACAAACCCAGGAGAACAACAGCACCTGTAACTTGGTCAACAGTAAAAAAACTGAGGAAAACAACAGCACCTGTAACTTGGTCAACAGTTAACAGTAAACAAACACAGGAAAACAACAGCACCTGTAACTTGGTCAACAGTTAACAGTAAACAAACACAGGAAAACAACAGCACCTGTAACTTGGACAACAGTTAGCAAACACAAGAGAACAACAGCACCTGTAACTTGGTCAACATTAAACAAACACAGGAGAACAACAGCACCTGTAACTGGTACAGAGGTAGCTGTTTGTGTGTGCGTGAGTGTTTGATTGTATGCACGTGCGTGTGTGCCGTGTCCAATAGGAGTTAGTTTCCCCCCAAGATCCAAATGGTATATTTGTGGAACAGCTGCAGTAAAGCCAAGCTGGGTTTTACTCATGTTGGGTTTGGCATATTTCTACATATCATTACCACTTCAAAAAGGTTTGAAAATCCTCATGAAAGGCCAGAAAGCCAAAGAATGATCCTATCCTCTCTGATAATACTGTATGAACCTTCTTTTTTCAGAAATATCTGTTCAGATATGAGATTAGATATACTTTATTGTCTGTTGTTCACAGACATACAAACAATTCATGAAAACAACTATATATTAATATAGCCACAGAAATGTATATAGTATGTATAAGCTGGAAGAAGAGGCCTTGTTCACTAGTTTACTCCAATTATGGGAGGGGTGGTAGGGTTAGAAGGTAATAAAGGAAATATACTTTTAAAAACAAATTATGGTGGAAAATAAGTATTTGGTCAATAACAAAAGTTTCTCAATACTTTGTTATATACCCTTTGTTGGCAATGACACAGGTCAAATGTTTTCTGTAAGTCTTCACAAGGTTTTCACACACTGTTGCTGGTATTTTGGCCCATTCCTCCATGCAGATCTCCTCTAGAGCAGTGATGTTTTGGGGCTGTCGCTGGGCAACACAGACTTTCAACTCCCTCCAAAGATTTTCTATGGGGTTGAGATCTGGAGACTGGCTAGGCCACTCCAGGACCTTGAAATGCTTCTTACGAAGCCACTCCTTCGTTGCCCGGGCGGTGTGTTTGGGATCATTGTCATGCTGAAAGACCCAGCCACGTTTCATCTTCAATGCCCTTGCTGATGGAAGGAGGTTTTCACTCAAAATCTCACGATACATGGCCCCATTCATTCTTTCCTTTACACGGATCAGTCGTCCTGGTCCCTTTGCAGAAAAACAGCCCCAAAGCATGATGTTTCCACCCCCATGCTTCACAGTAGGTATGGTGTTCTTTGGATGCAACTCAGCATTCTTTGTCCTCCAAACACGACGAGTTGAGTTTTTACCAAAAAGTTATATTTTGGTTTCATCTGACCATATGACATTCTCCCAATCCTCTTCTGGATCATCCAAATGCACTCTAGCAAACTTCAGACGGGCCTGGACATGTACTGGCTTAAGCAGGGGGACACGTCTGGCACTGCAGGATTTGAGTCCCTGGCGGCGTAGTGTGTTACTGATGGTAGGCTTTGTTACTTTGGTCCCAGCTCTCTGCAGGTCATTCACTAGGTCCCCCCGTGTGGTTCTGGGATTTTTGCTCACCGTTCTTGTGATCATTTTGACCCCACGGGGTGAGATCTTGCGTGGAGCCCCAGATCGAGGGAGATTATCAGTGGTCTTGTATGTCTTCCATTTCCTAATAATTGCTCCCACAGTTGATTTCTTCAAACCAAGCTGCTTACCTATTGCAGATTCAGTCTTCCCAGCCTGGTGCAGGTCTACAATTTTGTTTCTGGTGTCCTTTGACAGCTCTTTGGTCTTGGCCATAGTGGAGTTTGGAGTGTGACTGTTTGAGGTTGTGGACAGGTGTCTTTTATACTGATGACAAGTTCAAACAGGTGCCATTAATACAGGTAACGAGTGGAGGACAGAGGAGCCTCTTAAAGAAGAAGTTACAGGTCTGTGAGAGCCAGAAATCTTGCTTGTTTGTAGGTGACCAAATACTTATTTTCCACCATAATTTGCAAATAAATTCATTAAAAATCCTACAATGTGATATTCTGGATTTTTTTCCCTCAATTTGTCTGTCATAGTTGACGTGTACCTATGATGAAAATTACAGGCCTCTCTCATCTTTTTAAGTGGGAGAACTTGCACAATTGGTGGCTGACTAAATATTTTTTTCCCCCACTGTATGCATGTGTATATGTATGTATTTATAAATGTATGTGTGTGTATGTATGTATGTATGTATGTATATGTATGTATGTATATATATATATTTGCAAAAATATATACGGGGGATTGGAAGTGATGCAGACAATTACATTGATGGAAGCTACAATCTATCTTCAGTATTAAAGCTGATCTGATATATAATAATTATAATTTATAATTGGCCCCTAATTTTATTTTGTATTTGTATTATTAATATATATTTTTAAATATAGCCCCAGAAAATATGTAGGCTCTTGAAAAGGAACTGAAAGAGCTTCCACAGACCAGTTGGAATGTTCAGTTCACTTGAAAATCACTTGTCATGTTCGCTTAAAAAAGGAGACTGCTTTCAAGAATAATGTTGATCTTTGTCATGTTCAGTGTGTGTGTGTGCGCCTGTGTGTGTGTGTGTGTGTGTGTTTCTGTGTGTGTGCTCTGTTAGTAGCCTAGACTTCTGCCTGGCCCATCCATTCATAAATTCCTTGCGATGCGTGTTTGCCATGGTGATTCCCCAGCTGTTAGGCTTGCTGCTGCCCAGTTACATGCCAAAAGACACACAACACCCAAGTGCATGTTGGGAGCACACAAGCATGCTGCAATTCTGGGCAAAAAAACACTGCAACAAAACACATGTCAGGCACAGCACTCCGACTCCAATAAACGTAGCATTGTTTAACCAGCTGCTGGAAGATGACACATACAGGCACGCACACGCACACACACACACACACACACACACACACACACATACACACACACACACACACACACACACACACACACACTGCCATCGTCAACAAAGCAGAGTAGCCTTACTCCCGGTGAGAAAACAAGGACACTAGCATTTTGTTGTGTATTCTTTTCCCATCAGTGACCATGTTCATATTGGCCTCTCAACCTTCTCAGAACCCAGTGAAATTACATCAAGCTATTACTCATAGGTCCTGAGTTCTTGTGGCAATAAGGTTGCATCCCAAATGACACCCTATTCCCTTTATAGTGCACTACTACCCAAAAGTAGGGCACTATATAGGGATTAGGGTGCAATTTGGGAAGCAACTGATGGAGTGTAGTCATTGGGTTGTGAAGTGCAGTCTAGGGGGATTATGGGTAGAAAGGCAAGAAGCAGCAGGCAGCTACCTGACCGTGGCGGGGCTGCAGGGCCGTGTGGCGTTTCACGAGGGAGTGAAGGCTCACCTCTTCCATCCTGTCTAGATTTCCTGCTCTGTGAATCATGTCAGTACCTGCAGACAGCCTAGCCCACTCACTGAGGTAGCAGACAGCCTAGCCCACTCACTGAGGTAGCAGACAGCAGACAGCCTAGCCCATTCACTGAGGTAGCAGACAGCCTAGCCCACTCACTGAGGTAGCAGACAGCCTAGCCCACTCACTGAGGTAGCAGACAGCCTAGTCCATTCACTGAGGTAGCAGACAGCCTAGCCCACTCACTGAGGTAGCAGACAGCCTAGCCCACTCACTGAGGTAGCAGACAGCCTAGCCCACTCACTGAGGTAGCAGACAGCCTAGTCCATTCACTGAGGTAGCAGACAGCCTAGTCCATTCACTGAGGTAGCAGACAGCCTAGTCCATTCACTGAGGTAGCAGACAGCCTAGTCCATTCACTGAGGTAGCAGACAGCCTAGCCCACTCACTGAGGTAGCAGACAGCAGACAGCCTAGCCCACTCACTGAGGTAGCAGACAGCCTAGTCCATTCACTGAGGTAGCAGACAGCCTAGTCCATTCACTGAGGTAGCAGACAGCCTAGTCCATTCACTGAGGTTGCAGACAGCCTAGCCCACTCACTGAGGTAGCAGACAGCCTAGTCCATTCACTGAGGTAGCAGACAGCCTAGTCCATTCACTGAGGTAGCAGACAGCCTAGCCCACTCACTGAGGTAGCAGACAGCCTAGTCCATTCACTGAGGTAGCAGACAGCCTAGCCCACTCACTGAGGTAGCAGACAGCCTAGTCCATTCACTGAGGTAGCAGACAGCCTAGTCCATTCACTGAGGTAGGAGACAGCCTAGTCCATTCACTGAGGTAGCAGACAGCCTAGTCCATTCACTGAGGTAGCAGACAGCCTAGTCCATTCACTGAGGTAGCAGACAGCCTAGTCCATTCACTGAGGTAGCAGACAGCCTAGTCCACTCACTGAGATAGCAGACAGCCTAGCCCACTCACTGAGGTAGCAGACAGCCTAGTCCATTCACTGAGGTAGCAGACAGCCTAGTCCATTCACTGAGGTAGGAGACAGCCTAGTCCATTCACTGAGGTAGCAGACAGCCTAGTCCATTCACTGAGGTAGCAGACAGCCTAGTCCATTCACTGAGGTAGCAGACAGCCTAGTCCATTCACTGAGGTAGCAGACAGCCTAGTCCATTCACTGAGGTAGCAGACAGCCTAGTCCATTCACTGAGGTAGCAGACAGCCTAGTCCATTCACTGAGGTAGCAGGAGAAGAGCTCTATGGCTGCTTGGCTACCATGGAGGCACTCCTCACACATACACACGGTCACACACATTCATTGACACACACACACACACACACACACACACACACACACACACACACACACACACACACACACACACACACACACACACACACACACACACACAGGCACGCACACACACA